>NC_048306.1:1249903-1269610 GCF_013100865.1 Trachemys scripta elegans | reverse complement strand
AAAGAAGCACCCTGCCCCCTCAAGAGAAGGTCGCATCTAAGCCCAGGAGACCTGCCGGTATGAGCAGAGCCATGGGTCGGGTAAGGGGGGGAATGTGGGTGGGCAAGTTGGGGAGGATTTCTTGGAATGTGGAGTTTGTAGGTGTGATAGTATTTCTCTATGGACTATTCTTTCTGTGTGTACGTGCACCCATACACACGTGCTACACCCATGTGGAATCAGATTACATGTGATAAAAGATTACATGCTGGTGTGGGGGGTATTTGTGAGTTTTTACCAGCATCAGCACCCTGCAAGGGTGGAGGAAAAAACTGTCTCACCTCTTCTTGTCTCAGCTAGTGGTAATTTGGGGAGGTAGGGGGGTGGAAGGAGGAAACATTCCCCTGGCAAGTTGATTATGTTTTGTGACTGACAGCTGTTGGGGGAGTTGGCTTCATGTGTCACTAAATCCTGGAGAGAAGGATTAGTGAGCAGGCGATAGGTGTGTGATAAGTTGCACAAGTCTGTGCAATTGATCGACTACTTGGCTTCAAAAGACCCACATATTTGTTTTAAGATGTACTGCATGGCTCCCAAATGTATCACTCGGACTGCACCGCCACAAATCTACACTGTGTGTCAGATATCTGTCTGAAAGAGCAGTGAAGGCAGCAGAGCTCGGAGATGTGCAGTTATTAGATTTCACAGCACATCAGCAAATATGTACTCTTTAGATGCCAAGTATTTGATCTCCCCAGCAGTCATCCATATTCAGACATGTACCGGAGTCGTACTCGTCGAATTAACAGCTAAGGAACAAATGAGAGAATGCAGAACCCAGACACTCTGTTTCACGAACACCCATAAGGTAAAACTTAGTACACCTCTAACCCGATATAATGCTGTCCTCGGGAGCCAAAAAATCTTGCCGTGTTATAGGTGAAACCGTGTTATATTGAACTTGCTTTGATCCACCGGAGTGCGCAGCCCCGCCCCCCCCCCCACCCGGAGCACTGCTTTACCGCCCTATATCCAAATTCGTGTTATATCGGGTCGCGTTATATCGGGGTAGAGCTCTATTGTGGATACATTTTCAGAACTGTTTAAGTCACTGACTGCGCATCAGACACCTGCAAATAGATTTAAAGCTAGGGGGAAATCTGCAATAACAAATCAACGGGCTAAAAATCAATAGGGCTCAACTGTAAGAAGTTCTGCTTGAAGAGATAATGTAACATCTTGAACTCACCAGTATTTAAAGACACTCAATTTTGTGCTGTCAAAAGCACTGCCTCTCAGAGCCTTTCAGTATTGAACAAGATCATTTCCTGCTACGGACCGCTCCTTTTCCAGGAATTTAAACCACCCAGAGTTCTAGCATTTGTCCTTTTGGTTTAAAAAAATTGAAAACATATATCAAGTGTCTGCATCTGTTAGCTGTTTTCTGCTAGACCATCACATCCCCCTGCTGCACAAAGCACCAGGACTTTGCCTCATGTAAGGCCAAGAGACCCCAGTAGTCGGCGGGCGGCGCTGAACCTGGGACCTCAGTATATGAGCCTCTACTGCATGAGCTAAAAGTCACCTGGCTCTTAGCTAAGGCTGTAGCAGACTCATTCATCTCTAAGTGGTCTCGGGGCCACTAGAGGAGACACCACACCCAGGAGATGTGTGGGTTACATTTGCTCATTCCCATTAGCCTCCCTGGTGAGGTCAACACAGTTGAGAACTTTTAACTAAATTCAAGGACAGTGCAAATAATTTCAGCTGGACTCGGTCTCTCCCGCTCAACAGCATGGGAGCTAGTGACAAGATCTTTGCCATCTGCAGTGACTGGCCTCCTAGAAAGGGTGGGCTAGTTCACAAAGACAGGCAGTAGTTTTCGTTCATTTTAAAATGTATTTTCAGCTTAGTGTGTGCAGCCACCCTAAGAAACTGAAGCTGGTGTTGCTTTCTTATTGGGAGGAGGCTCATGGAGCCCGAGCTGATCATGAGGATTTTCCCCTAAAGAATTTGTATTGAAATAAAAGAATTACGAAGACGCAGCAAAGCGATGTGAAAGGGGGACCCAGCCTGGGAACTAACCTGATGTTCCCTTTCTGGCACTCCCTCTGGTGAGTGTTTTACTGACTCTGCAGGGGCAGAGTACAAATACCAAGGCTTGGTCTGCCCGTGAGTTATACCAGCATAGCTCCATCAGTCAGGGGATGGGAAATACACCCCCCCGCGGACCTACGGAGCTGTGCCAACGAGACCCCAGGGTAGGCTCAGCAGAAGAATGCTTCCAGCGATGTAGCTAACGTTGCCTGGGGAGGGGGATCCTCCCCCACCAGCAAATCCCCTTCTGTTGGTGTAGGAGCTATGCAGGACAGTCTCTGGAGTGCACCCTGACTCACATGGAAACAAGGGCTTCAATCGGAGCAGCAGAGTGTGGATTTAAACTAAAAACAGTTAATCTGGTGATAAATGTTCTCTCCGTTCTGAATCAAGCTATTCTCCCTAAACTCTTACACCCTGGCCCCTCCACGAGCGGGATCTGCAAGCATTACACAGCACCCATACATTAATGTAACCTTGCAGAGCACAAGGGCTAAGGGTCGAATACAAATGCTTGCACAGCTCTTTAGCTGAAAAAGCAGTTGTGGTGTGCCACCAAATTGTTCTCTACAATAGAAAAACTGGGGTGAGTGTATTGACTGATATGGAGCAAGAGGCCCAAAGAGTTAAAGTGTTAACCTAACCCAGTTGCTGTCCAACATGAAAGCATGGTAAGCCGGGGTCGGGGTTTGGTATAGACAGTCCAGCCTGCTTAGTACCATGGCAAACAGATTATAAAACTGATGCCAAAGGTCAGAACTGTATTGATTGAAGCACACAAAAGGGAAAGACTCAAAATGAGATAAAGAGCATTGAATCTAAAATGAATTGATTAGGAAAAACAAATTGAATCAAAATCTATCAAAGTCCCTTTCTGGAGACAGAGAATATTGGTTAAGTCTCTTATTCAGTCAAACAGTCCTTGGTGGGACAGTTCTGTTGCTCAATTCTGAGTGGAGAATGGCAGTCACTGTCCTGCTTTAGAGAAAACAGACAGCCCCCGAGAGAGAGGAGATGGGATAGGAAAGTGGGGAAATAGGGGTTTTGTTGATGCTCTCAAGATAGAGGGTGGCTGCTTAGTCCTGGATGAATCCTTTGCGCTGGCGGGTTGGCCATACCAGCAGTTGCCTTAGACCCTGGCTCACCTCCTTGGTCAAGAACATCATTTGGTTGGTTTAATAGGGTCCTTCTCCTTCACTGGTCCTTCTCAAGCCAAGCAGAGCCGGATGGGCCGTCTCCTCTCACCGTGCGAGGGCCATGCAGCAGAGTTAATTTCAGGATCAGGTGAATAGCTGAGCAAGAGCCAGACAGGAGGAAGTTTGGGTGGAAGGGGACTGAAAGGAGGACACGCAAGGGAGGGGAAGACAGAGCAGGATCTCACATCAATCAGGTTGGGGTCCTCACCGGTGTAGTGATGATGGTCAAGAATTCCCGCTGGAGTATCCAGGTCTGGTGTCACAGCAACAATCCTTCCACCACAGCCACAGTGACAATAAAAGAATTTTTTCTCCGTTCTTTATTTAAGGGCCCCCCCAAAAAATCGATAGGTAGAATAATCCATTCTCTCATTATTTTGTCCACCAACTGATTTCTGACACACCAATTTTGGTTCATTGATTTCTGATCCTCTAATCCTCTTGTTTAACAGTCATAATCTTAACACAGTCCTTGAATGGTATTAATTTAAACAGAAGTTTCTACTAACTCAGTCTTTGTCTCCTTCTCACATCAATTTTTTAAACAGGTTTCTGTAAGAAGACATTTGTAACAATTCTTGAACCTCTACCCACTGTTCACTGGTTAAACTAACAAGCAACGAAGGCCTGGTAGAAGATGGGAATCTCAGCCTTAATTCTACTTGTTTTAGAACAGTGAAAAGAGAAGGTTGGCCAAGAAGCTTGGGAGCCTCTGGCTGGTATTCAGAGTCCAGTTTTTCAGCTAAAATTTTTTATGAAAGAATTTATCAAAAATATTATGACCTGCTACACAATGGTTCCACCCTCATATTTCGCTGGCACAAGTGGCAGAACCTAGACTGTGGGCTCCCGGCAGCAGAAACTCTCCCTGGAGCAAGTGTCTGCGCTCTCTGATGGGGGGAGAGAGCAGGCTGCATCCAGCAGTTGGAATGTAAAACCGCTGGGGGCTGTAGGAGGCAGCATGACCAGCTGTCCTCCCCGGGGTCGATGGCCCAGGGGGTGCCAGCACGGAATGGTTTCAGTGGTAGGATGACGCCAGTACCATGACCTCCGTAGCCAACACAGTGACCTGCGACTGGGGGGATGGCAAGATGAGCGTTACATCACCCCGAACTCTGACCTCACGTTGCGTGCCCCTTGGGCCTGTCCCTGGGACTGACGGGAATCCCGCGTGTGCATGGGGCGATGAGGAGTAGGAACAAGAGAATGCTATTCACTTGTCCAAGGGCTTTGCATGTAACAGAGTCTTCATGCCAGAACCATTAGTCAGATTATGCAGATATGAGCAATTCAACAGACACAAATGATTGTGGCAGCAAAGAATGTGCCTGATGTGAACTCCCAGCACAGACAAAACCTATTGAAAGACACATTATTAGCCATCACAGAAGCCTGGGGGACAGCAATATAGAGCCATAATCCATTTGCTAAGGAATCTATTAGTGCCTAACGTATGCAAAACTCCAAAACACAGAGACTCCGACACCCAGAGTAGCACTTTCTGCTCCAGGAGACATCACGACAAATGGCCCTTCCAATTCTACCTGCGTACTTGAGGAAGCCTGGGATAGAAAACGGAGCCTGTGCCAGTATCAAACCTGGATGGGACAGTCAGTCCGTTTCAGCGCCAGATCGCTCAGCCTCCTTGCTTGTCTGCTGGGGAAAAACAAATGAAATCTTCCTTTAGAAATAAGGTCAGCGCAGTGAGGAGCGAGATCTTGAGAACTCTTTGCCCTTTGCAGTGGGGAGTAAAGTTCTAGCATAGTGCTTGAAATGAGAAGGAAAGCCCACAGAACGAGCCCAGTGCGCCCGCTCCCGGCACGGTGACTCTGGAGTAGGGCTCATGGAAGCCTTCCACATCAGCGCCCCCTGGCGGAGGCATAGTTTACAGCAGGGGTCGGCGACCTTTCAGAAGTGGTGTGCCAAGGCTTCATGTATTCACTCTGATTTAAGGTTACGCGTGCCAGTTATACATTTTAACGTTTTTAGAAGGTCTCTTTCTATAAGTCTATAATATAGAACTAAACTATCGTTGTATGTAAAGTAAATAAGGTTTTTAAAATGTTTAAGAAGCTTCATTTAAAATTAAATTAAAATGCAGAGCCCCCCGGACTGGTGGCCAGGATCCGGGCAGTGTGAGTGCCGCTGAAAACCAGCTCACTTGCCACCTTGGGCACACGTGCCATAGGTTGCCTACCCCTGGTTTACAAGCAGAAGGGACGTGTTCGCAGCATGCGGCAGATCCCACAAGTTTACACAACCGCAATGCTGGAGATGCAGCACACTTCAGCTACAGCTGCGTGCTTAGCTGCTGGGGGAGAGTTTAAAGGACACTATGTCCTGTATTTAAACAAACATACAGTCTTAGTTAATGACCATGCTTGAAAACACACCCAAATCCTGCCTCCTTTTATTTCTCTGAAAGCAGATTGTGCAGGTCAAAAGCTGGCATTGGCTTTTTGCAAAATACCTGCAACTGAAACCAAACCATCCCAAGAAGGCTGGGGCTCCCCAAGGTGGCAGGACAACATATCTGCCTGGTGAGTTTTTGAGGTCAGCTTTAATTTTATCAGAAATGTCTCCAGATTTCACCTGCCGTAACTGAACTGATTAAGACTAGCTAGACCCGGAGGATTCTACAACAAGAAGAAACACTAGAAGTTTGAAGAGGATGAAGTGTGTTTTAGCCCACAAAAGCTTATGCCTAAATAAATTTGTTAGTCTCTAAGGTGCCTCAAGTACTCCTGTTCTTTTTGCTGATACAGACTAACACATCTACCCCTCAGAGAGAAAACTTAGTTGCTCAGACCAAAACTTGTGTGGTCACTACATTCAAAATGAATTATTGGACCAAACACAGTGCTTAATTATGTGCCTACTGGAGGGGTCCATTTTCAGAGAGGGACCCGGGGATTTAGCCACATGACTTCAGCTCTATGGCTAACGCCCCACTCACTGGGCTAAAAATGTCGAACTACCCCTGTACTGTAGGCAGCCGAGCATACTTCAGTGCCCTGCCGTACAACCTGCCAGGAGAGGAAGGCCTGATAACGTCTCATGAGCAGTAAGTGAAATGGGCCGTGTTACCTGGCCAAGGAAGGACTATGCAGTTTTATGTTTAACCAACTTTTCCCTTTAAGGGATCAATTTTGCCAGCTCCCCACCCGAATTTTGCAGGTGCAGCTTTGTAAGCAAAAATGTGAGTGCGATTGACAGCAGTCAGAGAGCAGGGTGATTGGCAGGTGCAATCAATTATTTAGCAGCTGACATGGCATCAATGATACAAAACTGGGGGTGCAAAATGAAACCATATCTGAAAAGCTGCCAGTTCCCTGGGTTCCAGGTCGGTGAGCTCCTCCTGCTGTATCTTAGGGGAGCAGGTCAGTGGCACAGGGTAGTAGAAGGATTGCACACTCGCTGCGCATTGCAGAGATCTAGTGCATTGCGGAGCAGCTGACACCAGTGCAGAGGGGTGTGAAATGCTTCTGCTCTGAGAGCATTTACACCCTGGTGTGAGCGACTCGTGCAGCTGCAGGCCGAAGGTCTCTATAATGGGTCACCATGCAGGATGGGGCTATTGTGGGATGGAGAGCAGGATGGCAGATTCGTGGCCACTGTGTGTGCACAGCAAGGGTGCCTTGGGCCACGCCCGGGATGGGGAACAGGACACAGAAGCGGACGCGTCTGCTGTCCCCCTAAGGCCAGAGGAGCAGTTGCAGCCCAGAGAGGTGCCCACACTTGCCTTTCCACCATCCCTCTGAGCGAGGGCGCAGGGTCACAGGGCAATTCCACAGGCTGCCCTGGGGCATGGTGGGATTGCCTCAACCAAGCCCTGGAAGGGAGATGTTAATTGTACTAATTCTCCAGGTGTGTCTAATGCAGCCCCGCAGACGCTGCAGCAATGGTGGCTGGGAAGCATTCAGCACAGGCCTTTGAACAAGCACATTTCCCTTTGATGGAGCAAGGAAAAATCTCCCTCCTGGCCTGGGGAATCTAAGCCCCTTTGGCACTTGCCCGCTAGGCTGCTGCAGCCTTGTGCAGAGCCGTCCCCTCCTCGGGAGCCACTCTCTGGTCCCGGGACTCTCTGCAGAGAAAAGAAATCCCAGTCACAGCTAACTAGGAGATGCCAGAGCATGGTCCATCTCCGGTAGGGCCTTGTCCCCTCCCATCAATTGAACTAATCTCTGCTCAGACTTCTCCCACACTGGTCTCTTAGCTTAACCCTTTCGGGCCAACTTCCGCTCTCAGGAGACTTGTCTTCACTTCGCCTTATAGGGAACCTGCTGCCAGCACGATACCTCCAACACAGCGGCACCAAGAGGGTAGCTAAGGCACAGGCACTTTACCACCTGTCGTCCGCACCTGCTCCGAGCCTCAGCCAGGCCCGTGTGAACAGCACACTGCGATCTTCCATGGTGGCAGGTGCAGGGTCTGCAGGGAGAGCGTGTGAGGATGAGCACGGTGGCAGGTGCAGGGTTGGGCACGCAGATGGGTGGTGGGTATAACAGGCCAGGGGAGGCTCTGCCAGACGCCCCGTTCTGGGTTTGGCAGGGGAAGTTTTTCCTTGATTATGCCCCATGCAGGTTCTGGGGCAGCTGAGGAGGTGGTCTGTGCTATTCAGCTTCCTGGTTTCAGCAGTAATCTCCCTGGACTCCAGAGCGATTACTGATGAACCCAGGAAGCTGAGTAACACATACCACCTCCTCATCCGCCCCAGAACCTGCCTGGGGCATAGCAAAAGCTCAGGTTCTTCTCCGGGAAGAGACGCTGTCACGCTGCGGCTTTTCATGGGCGGCTTGGGGTCTGGGGAGGGGAGGCGCGGTGCGGCTGTGGCTGGCCCAGGGCTCCTCCCGGCAGGTGGGGGGGCTCAGGGCTCCTCTGGCTGAGGGGGGGGGGGCATGCGAGCAGAAGGGGCAGAACCTGGGGCTAGCCTCCCCGAAGGGGGGCTCCACCTGCCACCCGTGGGCACGCACAAAGCTCAGACTGCAGCAGAGTTGTGCAGTTCTCATCTTTTGTAAAAAAAAACCTTCTGAAAGGATGTCACAGAGTGAGCCACACTGGCTCCAAAATGATTCTTCTGGTGGTTAAACTGCTTAACGAGACAGCAGGGTGGAATAGCATGACTCAGAGTGGCTGTATTACAGGCTTCATTTTATATTGTCTCAAAAATCCTGGGACTGGGACAGACATTATCATCCCCCGCTGCAGAAGAGTTAGCGGCATCCCTTCCTGGCCAGATGCTGTTGACAATCGTCTTTTATTGCCTCTTTTACTTTTAATAGTCATTGAAGCATTTGGGAAATTGCATTAAATCTTCTTCATCCTTTCTTTCAGCCTCTGGTGAAGAGTTTAGTTCCGCTTTGACTTTGTCAGAGCAGTTCAAACAGGGCTGCACTTTAAACAGCCACTAGTATTCGGGCACCCTCTGCCCCAGCGGAGATGCCGAAATATGAGCCTTGTGCCCCGAGGAGCTCAGGTTTCAAAAGTGGCCTCTAGGGCTTCAACGCAGCAAAACATTTCAGCACATGCTTAGCTTTACATATGTGAGTAATCCCAGCCCTGCTCTGCCAATCCCTCACTGAGAGATTTACAAAGATGTGGTCGCCCCATCTCACAAAAGAGTTATTGGATTTGGAAAAGGTTCAGAAAAGGGCAACAACAATGATTAGGGGTACGGAACGGCTTCCGTATGAGGAGAGATTAATACGACTGGGACTTTTCAGCTTGGAAAAGAGATGACTAAGGGGGGGGATATGATTGAGGTGTATAAAATCATGATTGGGTGGAGAAAGTAAATAAGGAAGTGTTATTTATTCCTTCTCATACTGCAGGAACTAGGGGTCACCAAATGAAATTAATAGGCAGCAGGTTTAAAACAAACAAAAGGAAGTATTTCTTCACACAACACACAGTCAACCTGTGGAACTCCTTGCCAGAGGATGTTGTGAAGGCCAAGACTATAACAGGGTTCCAAAAGAACTAGATACATTTATGGAGGATAGGTCCCTCAATGGCTATTAGCCAGGATGGGCAGGAATGGTGTCCCTAGCCTCTGTTTGCCAGAAGCTGGGAATGGGCGACATGGGATGGATCACTTGATGATTCCCTGTTCTGTTAATTCCCTCTGGGGCACCTGGCATTGGCCACTGTCGGAAGGGCTAAGTAGACCTTTGGTCTGACCCAGTATGGCTGTTCTGATGTTCTTATGACACAAATGGGAGTTTGGCATCCAATACCTTTTGCTGAATGGGGATGGAATCACACACACTCTGAAAGCCAACCATATGCTCAAGAACTTCACCAAATAGGGACCTTAATTAATATGACCCCAATCCTGCAATGGTTTTCTTGCCCTAGGGGCTGCCCATGCAGCACTCAGGGCAGGATCACAGCCTGTGTAACTACTACTAGTGGTGGGTGAACACTAGGAAAAAAGAAGTGTCTATGCCTTGGTTCTCATTTGAAAAGAAAATTGACCGACTCTGTCTCCGGCACCAGCAAGATGCTTTCCGTGAATGTCCTAGCCAGCGAGTTTGCCCACAGCAATGGTCACTGAAACAGCAAGTACTGCAGAAGATTCACAGAAGGCCAAGTGTGCATTCACGACTACCAGAAGTCGCACAGAAATCCTATTTTAAGCCTTACACAGCCACCATTCCCTGGTGAGCACAACCACGTTCCCTGGCAACCTCTGCCCAAAGGAGAGCCAGGTGGCCAATCTGCATCAAATGGGGGGGGGCACTGACCCTCTCTCTGACAGTCCTGGGACAGGGTCTGCCATGCCCTCAGGGCAAGGGCACCATGGGGTGTGTGTGAACATTCATCTTCTGTAGACACCGAACGTGGTGATTAGCGTTAAACGTTGGATGTGTGAATGGTCCTTTCACACGCGTGATGCCGCTGCCCGGCCGCACTCGCTGGTGCCTTGGAGCTCAGTCTGGGCTTCCCTTCCAGCCAGGGAAAGGAGCAGGCGACCGCAGCACCCTGAGCCATGCATGGGGAGGCCGGGCTTCCTAATCAAACTTGGGGCTTCCGTGTGGCAAAGCACCATGCATCCACCCCCTACCACTCCCACGGACATAGTACCAACCATTCCTTTTCCAGGACACAGGTGCTCTCAGGTCTTAACTGCCTGCCACCCACGCTTCCAGCTCCCTGCCAGTACACCCAGCATCTGTGCCATGCCCCCTTCCTCCCAAAACCCACCCCAGCTCCTACACTCCTCTGCAAGGGACAGCAGTCAAATGAATGCTTCATAGATTGACACAACTCTGTGGGCACCAGGAAGTGAGCCCTAATGTCACCCTATGGAGAAAGGAGCAGCATCGTGGGAGTGCCTAGCACTGCAGTAGGACACGTGCCAGAAGCATTGATTATTAAAGATATCACATTGTACGTACGGGTCATGATGCTTCATAAGAAATTGCTTTCCTAATCACTAGAAAGGATCTAATTGTTCAAACCATTTCCCAGGGCCTGGAGCAGCTCCAGATACATAACAAATAATTTGTTTTCCACCTCGGAGCAGCTCTGAATGTTAAATACAGCTGAAGTCGCTTCCCTTGGCTGTCGGCTCCTCCAGCCACCACACTTCACCGAACTCATCTGGCCCAGCACGTGTGGCAAGTATTTCCTGCATGGTACTTTCTCAGCGCCACACACAAGATGACTAATCCCGGCGTGAAGTCCCCTGTACGAAATCCCAGCCGGGCTCGCTGCTCTGGAGAAACTGCGTCTGGCCTTTGAAAGTCCCCATGAGTCTTGGAGCCAGTTAAGGTGACTGGATCTCCGGACCGTTAGAAGAAGAGATAAAAGTTGTAGCACGGACAGGGCCTAAGAGTTTGAGAGGAAGCCCAGAGGGCGGGATCCGGCTGAAAGCCTGAGGGCAGACAGGGCTCCGGGGCAGGCGGCTGAGGGGGGAAGAACCACTCTCTCTGTGTTCACTGTAGAGCTTCCGGCTCCTTCCCTGAAGCATCTGGCCCTGGTAGAGACAGACCTGGCCTGGATGGGTCGCTGGGCTGGGTTGCCCTGGCAGTAATTAAGACTCCCACAGATCAGTTCCCCTGGGAGCTAAGCGTGCTTTAGAGAAGTGCACATTTATTGCCTATTGTACCAAATGCATCAAAAGGTCAATAGGGAAAATATTGTAACCAGTTTCTCCTGTTCAAAGGGAACCCCTGGTATTTATTTAGCGGATGCACCTTCCCATGTGGGTGCCCAGTGCAGATGCTAATCCCCAATCTTCTCTAGTTACGCTAGGCAGAATGCCGGGATTATTTTTTTATCATGTTGACAGACAATACTGATGTTTATTTTTAAGCATTTTTCAAATTTTTATCTAGTCACATTTTCACAGTTGCAGGAAATTATGGAGGGGATCAGACAACAATTATTTAATGACAGTAGACACTGAAATTCAAAGAAATTAAAATTTACAACCATTAAAACACAAATTGTCAACATCCCACATAAAAAATATACGAAGTAAATAACATAGCAGGGGTTCCCTCAGGGGGTCGCGAGGTTATTACATGGCGGGTCGAGAGCTGTCAGCCTCCACCCCAAACCCCGCTTCGCTTCCAGCATTTATAATGGCGTTAAATATATAAAAAAGTGTTTTTAATGTATAAGGGGGATCACACTCAGAACTTGCTGTGTGAAAGGGGGCACCAGTACAAACGTTTGAGAGCCACTGACGTAGCGTTTGATTGAGGGATCTTAGGCAAAGTAAGAAAACGTTGAAAGGAGAAGTAGTGTAACCATGCGCAGACTCACCGCTGCGGCGCCTCCGGCTGGTCGTCTCAGGAATTAACTCTCCAGCCTCCAGAGCGCCCCCTGTCGGCTGGTGTCTCACTTTCCCGCTGGCCCCTACGTCCCTCCCGGACGCCCCTTTCTCGGGTGCTGCCCCCAGTTTCTTTGGGTCTCCCCACTCAGGGAAACCTCCACCCACTATCCCCACCTCGCCGCAGTATTTGGCTACTGCCAGTCACCAACTCGCCCCGCTCACTGGGGCAGACTGCAGTGTCTCAGCCATTCATCACAGGCAAGGGGGGTTTGGACCTGCTGCCTCGGTCTACCCGTGGGCTGCCCCCTGCAACCCCAGTACCCGATTGGCCTTAGACTAGGCCACAGCCTGGGGTTTTCCAGGCCGGAGCTCCCCAGCTCCCTTGGCCTTCCCCCAGCCCTGCTCCACCCAGGTACCTTCTCAACTCCCTAGCAGCCAGGCCCTTCTCCCTCTACAAACAGAGAGAGTGTCTATGCTCCTGGCTCAAAGCCTTTTTCTGGGGGCCGGCTGTGTCTGTCTCGGGCGTGGCTCCCAGCTGTGCCTACTTCCCCAATCAGCCTGGGAGCTGCTTGCCCCAGCCCCAGCCCTCTGCTGGGCTGTTCCAAGCCCCTCAGGGCAGGAGCGGTGACCACCCCGCTGCAGGTAGATACGCTGGAAGGTAGGGACAGGGTCCAGAGTGACCTAGACAAACTGGAGGATTGGGCCAAAAGAAATCTGATGAGGTTCAACAAGGACAAGTGCAAAGTCCTGCACTTAGGACGGAAGAATCTCATGCATTGCTACAGGCTCGTGATCGACTGGCTAAGCGGCAGTTCTGCAGAAAAGGACCTGGGGATTACAGTGGACAAGAAGCTAGATATGAGTCAACTGTGTGCCCTTGTTGCCAAGGAGGCTCAGGGCATATTGGTCTGTATAAGTAGGAGCATTGCCAGCAGATCGAGGGAAGTGATTATTCCCCTCTATTCGACACTGGGGAGGCCACATCTGTAGTATTGCATCCAGTTTTGGGCTCCCCACTACAGAAGGGATGTGGACAAATTGGAGAGAGTCCAGTGGAGGGCAATGAAAATGATTAGGGGGCTGGGGCACATGATTATGAGGAGAGGCTGAGGGAACTGGGATTGTTTAGTCTGCAGAAGAGAAGAGTGGGGGGGGGATTTGCTAGCAGCCTTCAACTACCTGAAGGGGTGTTCCTAAGGGGTTGGAGTTGGGCTGTTCTCAGAGGTAGCTGATGACAGAACAAGGAGCAATGGTCTCAAGTTGCAGTGGGGGAGGCTTAGGTTGGATATTAGGAAACACTATTTCACTAGTAGGGTGGTGAAGCACTGGAATGGGTTACCTAGGGAGGTGGTGGAATCTCCATTCCTAGAGGTTTTAAGGCCCGGCTTGACAAAGCCCTGGCTGGGATGATTTAGTTGGGAATTGGTTCTGCTTTGAGCAGGGGGTGGGACTAGATGACCTCCTGAGGTCTCTTCCAACCCTGATATTCTATGATTCTATAAATGTCGATTATCATTGATGGAGATAATTTTTGTCTGTTTCTGGTGTACAATGAAATCAACGTTTATCAACAAAAATCAAATCCTTCCAAGCCTATCGATAGGTATGAAAAGGAAAGTTCTGAAACCTCAGGCTGTGCTTTCATTGCAGCGAGTGCCTGTTTCCTTCGCATGTAATATATATACTTGGTGCTTTAACAGGGCCAATTTCACAAAACTGAAAACAATTATCAGCCAAATCAGCTAGGAGAACGAATTTAATCAAAAAATGTGAATAATTGGGAATCATTTAAGAACACCTCACTAGCTGCCCAAAAAGCCGAAACCCCACAACTGAGGCCGAAGGTGTGCTGGTTAAAAAACTAACCTGGTTGAGAGGGTAAGTGAAGACAGCTGTAAAAAATAAATATATAATAAATGGAAGAAAGGGGACATTAATAGTAATGAATATAAATCAGAAGTTAGAAACTGCAGAAAACTGATAAGGGAAGCCAAGGTACACAAGTAGAAATCTATGGCCAGCAGAGTTAAGGACAATAGGAAGGTGGGTTTTTTTAAATATAGAGAAACAAAAAGAATTCTGACAATGGTATTGGTCCATTTCTTGATGGAAGTGGTAGAATTATCAATAACAGTGCAGAAAAGACAGAAGTATTCAATAAATATTTTTGTTCTGTGTTTGGGGAAGAAACAGATGATACAGTCTCATCATATGTTAACACTTTTTCTATTCCACTAGTATCTCTGGGGGATGTTAATCTGAAATGACTCATGCAGACATTTTTAAATCAGCAGATCCAGATAATTTGCATCCAAGAGTTTTCAAAGAGCTGGCTGAGGAGCTCTCTGGACTGTAAAGACGGATTTTCAATAGGTCTTGGTGGAGTGGGGAAGCTCCAGCAGGTTGGAAGAAAGCTAATATGGTGAAAGAATAAACGGGATGACTCAGGTAACTATAGGCCTGTCAGCCTGACATCGATTCTAGGCAAGATAATGGACAGGCTGATACAGGACTCAATTAATAAAAAATGAACCATGCAAACCCCATGGACTGAAATGGGGTTGTATGCATATAAATGAGACTGGAATTTGGCTCAGTGCCCCTGTTACTGTTTCTAAGGCACTTTGAGATTCATGGATTGAAGACAGTGCAGCGTATGTGTATAATACACTATAAGAGAAGGACTGTTATACGTCTGCCCCCATATTTCTCACACCTCCTGGGAAAGGCATCACAGAGACCTCGTCTGCAGCTGGCCTCCTCCGGGTTCCAGCAGAACAGCTGACTCCAGCTCTGGAGAAGTTCTGGGATGTGGGCCTGTCTGTTTAAGCAGACAGTCTCTGCTGGCTTAATAGCACAAAGGTTAAAGTCTTGCTCTCCCGTACAGACCAATGCTGGCATTCCCGCAGTAAACCAACCCACTTTTACAGCTGAAAGCTCAGAAACAACAAGGGGCTTCCTTAGCTGAATGCACTGACTGAATTAACAGTTTCAATGCAACTGGGATGATTTTGCAGAAGGCCAGATAAGTTGGGCAGCAGTTCTCAGGTGGCGTTTAATAGCAGGGGCTCCTTGGTATCCATAATGACGGGACACAGAGAGGAGAAAAGATGTGCTGTAGCGGTATGACGATAGCTCAAAGCAGCGATTGCCAACCAGACTTCATCACTACCCCCGCAGCAAATCCAAGGAGCGGAACAAGTAGTCCCCGCTCCTTTTATTGTGCACTGCCTTGCTCTCCAATCTATTTGTCAGCGCTAGTACACTGCTGGCACGCCTCACCGTTCTGCTGCTACCACGGTAATAACAGAGTAGCTACAGAGTGCACTCTGCTCTGGCCCTGGGTGTACAATAGCAACTGTAGCACCAGTTTCAGCCAGGGCTCAGCACAGGGTAATTAATGCCATTAATAATCCACCCTCATCATCCCCTTGTGGGCACACAATGGGAGCAGTCATCTCCCCTGGGTTTCTGGTAATATATAACGTAAGCCCTGCAGATCCCAACACCAGGCCTGGCAAGAACTCAGTCACAGTAATGTTTAGTTGTAGGGGTTTTAACTAGTGTGAAGGAGTAAACTAGCAAATATGTTGTTTTGCAATTACTCACAATTATTTTAAAGAAAACTTCAAAATCTGTATTAATTGAAGCCCTGCTGGGGCTTATTCACCAACCCACCAAGCTAAAAAGCATTAATTTGGCCCTGGATTGCCCCACTCCTTCACAAATAATCATCTTGATTATAGCCAGACTGTGTGAGTAGCCTCATTGGTACACATAACTTTAAATGATTTCAACTTGTTAATTTCCTGACAAGTGCAATCAAGAGATAATGTAAGTTGCTTGTTAGAGTACAGACATCTCTGAATAAAAAATTCTCACTTCCATCATTAGGAACAAATGTTTTCTCAAAGTCAGAAGAATCAACATAATCTGCCTTTTGATGCTGTGCTGGTGCCTGGGGAATAAGTGTCTCATCACGCTCTTTTAGTTCTTTAATCTCTTTAATTTAAGGCACTGGCAACTTTCCAAAATGATTTACACTCCTTTGTATTGCCACACATCTTCCCAGTTTTGCCTCTGAAATTTTCTTTCCATGTCTCTGTCTAAAGAACTACTATTCAAGGGGTAGATGGGAGCTACAGTACCTGTAAGTGAGGGGCTGTGGTATTAGCATTGTTTAATGATGAATTGAAAAATTGAATACTTTAGGACAGATGTTCTAACAAGCAGTGAGATCTTAGCACCTCTCTGTCAGACGTGATAGGTTAGGCTTGAATCTGTCATTTCCTATGAATGCTCTATCACTGCGAAAGAATGCACAATAAGCATTAGTTCTTCTTGTTACCTCTCTTCCTACATGAGATGTTTCACTTATTTTGCTTGGATCTATAGGAGTTTGTCTTTCACCATCTGGTAACCTTATCTGCATGTACCGTGGTGTGTACAGAAGAATCACAGAGTATCCACTTCGATTTCCTCAACAAAGTGTTTAATTTTTATTGTCAGAAAGAGAGAATATTTCCATGGCATGGAAGAAATCCAGACAGATCCTCACCAGGTCCCAGCCCACCTGGCCTCCCAGGCAGTCAATCAATACAGCTGACAGCTAAAACTTTCATTCACCTTCCATCTATTCCCAGGTCATTTCTACCCAGTAGGAAATTAGCAATTCACAATGGACTTTCGTGCATGGTGATATAGTCGGCCTTTTAGGCCCATATGATACAACAGCACATGACTTCACACGCTGAGCGCGAGGCTACAAGGCCAGTCATTCAGTGCTATAGGCAAGGATGGCTCAATCTTCAATCCTTTCTCCATAAATTGCAGCTGCCCTTTTCCCTTTGTAAAATGCTCAGCTCACTAGAGTTTTTCCTGTTAAACGGAATAATTAGGGCCCTACTGACTTCATGGCCATGAAAAATGCATCACGAACCATGAAATCTGGTCTCCCCACTGTGAAATCGGGTCTTTTATGCTTTTACCCTATACTATATAAATGTCATAGGGGGAGATCAGTGTTTCTTAAATTGGGGGCCCTGACCCAAAAGGGAGTTGCAGGGGGGTTAAAAGGTTATTTTAGGGCGGTCACGGTATTGCCACTCTTACTTCTGCGCCGCTGCCTTCAGAGCTGGACAGCTGGAGAGTGGCCACTGCTGACTGAGGGCCCAGCTCTGCAGACAGCGGCGCAGAAGTAAGAATGGCAATCCCATACCAGGCCATCCTCCTTCCTTCTGCACTGCTGCTGGTAGCGGCTCTGCCTTTAGAACTGGGATCCCGGCCAGCAGCTGCCGCACTCCAGGTGAGCAGCTCTAAAGGAACCCTGGCACCAGCAGCAGCACAGAAGTAAGGGTAGCAGTACTGCAACCCCCCCTACAATAACCTTATGAACCCCCCACACACACACACACACACACACACACACCTCCTTTTTGGATCAGGACTCCCACAATTACAACACCGTGAACTTTCAGATTTAAATAGCTGAAATCAAGAAATGTATTATTTTTAAAATCCTATGACTGTGAAATTGACCAAAATGGTCCGTGAATTTGGTAGGGCCCTCTGAATAATGTTGTGATGATGGGACGTCAAACATGACTTCAGCTCAGGTCTCTCTCTCTTGCATCCCTGCGATGCTGGGGGCTGGAGTTGAGAAGTTCTGCAGCTCCCTTTCCGGCCGACATTTCTACCATTCTATGAAAGCGATGCATTGAAGTGCCAGATTCCAGCCCTGAGCATGTCAAGTGACTCCCATTCATGCTTGTTCTTCGGTGGGTCTAGGACTGAACACAGGTGCCCCCAGAGATTACACAGCTAATCCTGGCGAGCGGTTGGAGTACTGAACGGCATGGACCGAGCCCCCTTGTTCCACACGCTGCCCAGGCCTGGCCTACACACAAGATGCACTGGTTTAAATAGAGGTTCGATTTTAAACTGGTTTAGTTGAACTGCTGTAACTTTGTGTGTGGACGCTGTTAAACTCATTGACCCCTGGTTTATAAATTCACACCTGGCAAGCCAAACAGATATAGCCATTTTATACTGATATAAGTAGGTCCACACAAGGGTTAGCACCTGTTTAACTAATTTGGGATTTAAACCAAGTTAAACCAGCGCAACTCCTGTGTGAAGACCAGCTGTAAGAATGGCCCCTTATGCCCCACATTTATCACCTACTCGCAGCTCAAGGTCTGTATACAGCCACGCCTGTGTAGAGTCAGTCGGCAATCTAGGATGCATTTAATCTCCAGAAAGCACATAGTTTTTCACTCTAAAGTCTGAGGGTCGGATTCTGATCTCTTTCACAGCACAGTAAATCCGGACTTACTCCAGATATACAGTGGTGTGGATGAGATCGCACTCTGTTACTAGTTATTTGCATTATTGTAGAGCCCAGAGGCCCAAACCAGGACCAGATCCCCCCAGCACTAAGGGAGAGGAAGTCACAGTCCTGAATTATTTTGCCATCTGGTTGGCTATAGGATTGGATTTTTATATACCTGGTCTGTGTTTGGAAAACGCAGACGGTGGCTACTCATGGCTGTGTCCATGCTCAAACATTGCACAAAATGGTCATTCGTCCTCTGTCCTGGCAGCCAGCAAAGGAAAATGTTTCTCAGTGGGATGTATTTGTGGGGTAGGAATTTAAATCTAGTGTCCTCCAAGATTTTGCTTTCGATATTATGACAATCGAACGGAGGCCCAACATAAATGGCCCTTGAGGCTGCATCGGGAGTACAGTAATGAAATGCATTTGCAAATTTAGAGCTGTCTCCCCAGACAAGTGATTTAGTGTAACAGCAAAAACAATCCCATGGAACTGCAGCTAACTGTTTTAGGGAAATGTGTAAGGGCATCTGCACAGATTGTAGTAGCGCTAGAGGCTAGCTTGTTGCTTAAATGAGCTTTATTGCTCCTTCTATTACAAAAGGAACATCTTTGAAGTGCTACCAGCTAATCAGGGCTTGTGACTGTCCAATGCTCTGCTCTACACGTTTCATCTCAGCAGTTTCTCAGTGCACTGAGAAATCAGGAGCAGTGATTATTTATGGTGCTATTGAAAACAATCACCCAGAGTAAGGATGAGAATATGATCTTCTGATGATTGCAGATGGTCATGAGCTTGGTTCACAAAATTATGGTGTCCGATATTATATTTGCCCTTAACACAGCTTAGATTTCTTTCCAAGATTTTTTTTCTAAATGAAAGAATAGTGTCATACTGGCTTTGAATTTGGAAAACAGTTCCACATAAAGAAAGGAAAAAGGTCTCTGGGGTTCAAATCAAAACCATTTGCTAGGAAATTAAACCGGTCTTTGAAACCATAGTGGCGGAGTTTCTTTCCCAGAACCAGCTGCATTATGGTAGCTCGGGTCTGGGGTGTGAATGGTGCAGGGAAGGAGGCCGCACTGTTCCAAGTGTCCAGGGAAGGAGCAGCCCAACCCCACAGTATTTCTCTAGGCAGGATGTCCCCTGAGGCCAGTGGGCTTTGCGTAGGGTGACCAGACGTCCCGATTTTATCGGGACCGTCCCGATATTTCCTTGTTTGTCCCGCGTCCCGACCGACATGCGGTCGGGACAACCGGACAAACAAGGAAATGCCCCGGAGCCTAGAGCCCGGAAGTGCTCGCACCCCCCCCCCC
>NC_048306.1:1064681-1244903 GCF_013100865.1 Trachemys scripta elegans | reverse complement strand
CCCCCCCCCCCCCCCCCCCCCCCCCCCCCCCCCCGCGTCCCAATATTTGTCTTTGGTGATCTGGTCACCCTAGCTTTGCGTGTGGCTTAGAAATAACACTGCAGTGTTCTCGGAAGTGGGAGCTTAGGGGTGCCTGGGCTCAGTGCTGGGCTCTGCTCAAGGCAGAATCTCAGAACCCTTCCTGAGCAACCTCTCCTCTCCACGTGAGAGGATTGAACACCATCATCCAGGCCAGTCTGGATGCTCCCCAAACATTTGTCCTGGGGTACGATTGTTTGTGCGAGCCCGAGCGCAGCAGGTGCCACTGAACACACACAACACGGCAAAGGCAAAGGACTCTGAACTGCATGAGCCCTGCTGAAGGCCTCATGCCAGTGGTGGAGCAGGCGTCAGCAGTCCCCTTTGCCATGCCCCCAGGACACCGTCCTCCCCTACACTGGGACCACGGCGTGTCCTCTGCCATCATTCCACCAGTCAGCAGAAGGGGAGAGTCTCCTCTGGCCACTGTATGTCCACTTTGTGAAGCAGAGCAGACTTAGCAGACAGGAGAATCCAGCTACAAGTCTTGAATAATCATGTTAGAAATGGAACCCGGATGCCGTGTTGGGCCCTGAGGGTCCTTTATAGCTCCCACTGCACACGACCGCCATTGTTCCCTTGGCTCCCAACCCCGGGGCCAACGAAAGCAAGGCTCCAACTCACAGGGGTACCTCAGGCAGCTGCTCACGTCATACTCTGGTAAGTCAGGAAGGGAGAGTGCCGCTGACACTTGGAAGAGCAATCAGCAGCTCCTGGCTTTGTTGCTAATCTTCTCCTCAACACATGACAACATTACAAAAACCACTCCAAAAGCACAGAATCGCATCCCCCAGGCAATGGGGTGCAGCTACCCCCAGCTCCTGCTAGTGTTATTCTGAGAGACTGGGGCTGAGAATATTTATCTTCCCTTCACTTCTTAAACCTAAACAGGATTTAGCACCTTGGTCCCAAATAATTAGCATTTAATTTAAATACTCACTCTCAATTAGGCCTCTGTGTAATTATAATTATTAAACATTCATATTGTGGTAGCTCCTAGAGGTTAACCAGGGGATCGGAACCCCACTGCACTGCGTGCTGTAAAAAAAGAAACAATCCATAACATATGACAATCCCTGCCCATAAGAGCCGAGTGTCTCAAAGACGAGGCGTGACAGGTGGAGGAGACAAACAAGAGGACCAGGAGGAGGCAACACAAATCCTAGGACGAGCACAGTTCTTAGCCAGTCAGGAACAGGGATCTCCGTCTCTCATACACACACTTTATTTTCTATATACAAGTTTGTAACCCATCCACAAAACCCATCCACAGAAGCAGCATGAAAAGAACTCTAAACAAAATCAAGACTAGACACAATAGATTGATGGCTTGATGTCAATTCTGTTCAGCCTAGTAATGATTCTAACTTTTAGACTTTTGATTTTTGGCCTCTCTCTATCACTTCACGGGAATCTGACTCAGAGATCTCCACGAAACGCTCACGGAGATACGGGGCAATCTGCTGCCACAGGTTCTTCGGCAGAGCTGCTTTGTTCCTTGCCCCATTAAGGGTAACTTTCCCGCGCCACTCTGCCGTCAGTGGCGGGGGGACCATTGCTACACACAGGCGAGCTACATAGGGGCCAGGGCGGAAGCTGCAGTCTTGGAGAAGACCCTCCCTTGATTCCGTGCTCACCCTCAGCAGCGAGAGATCAGTGCTGGCTCTCCCCAAGAGCCCCATGCCTAGTGTACAGTACGGTCCTGGAACACTGATTTCCCCTACACCTGCGGTTACTCACCATTGTGGGGATCTCGTGGCTCACGGGTGCTTGCCTGGGGTCAGCCAGTTAGTGACAGGTATGTGAATAGTGGCTGTGTTTTAAATCACTGAATCAGTGGTCTGTGTGTTGCAAACAATACTGCTTCTGTAAAATGTTGCACTTTGGCTTCACAGAGATGACCTTGGGAGCGCAACCTCCCTCTTTGTTATCGGCGGCTGAACGGCTGTGCAGAATTAGAAAGCGGCCACGAAGAACTAAAGAGAACTTTCTGCGTGAGGTTATGATGCACTCCGCTGCTGAGAAACAGGAATTGAAGGAGTGGCGGGACAGCGAGAAGAGGGACTGAAAGGAGAATGTGGTGCGCCAGAATGAAGCCATGGAGCGGCTCTTAACGATATGAAGCGCCAAGTGGACACACTCCAGGCACTACTAGCACTGCAAACTGAGCAGCTTCGCGCCCGTCCCCCTTCCCTTTGCAAATATTGTGGAGTGTACAGCACGCAGCTATAAGCGTAGGAATATTGTCATCAGCCAGATCCAGCCTCCCATATAGGCAGCACCAGCGGGCCTTTAAACGGCCAAAAGCACACTCAGTCATCCTGCACTTGCTCGGCCTGTTGTTAAGCTGCTCCTTGCTGCTGTCAAGGTGCCCCGTGTATGGCTTCATAAGCCATGGTATTAAGAGATAGACAGGGTCTCCCAGGATCACAATGGGCATTTTCACTTCCCCGTGATCTTCTGGTCTTGGAAGAAAGTCCCTGCTTGCAGCTTCCTGAACAGGCCAGTGTTCCGAAAGATGCGTGCGTCATGCACCTTTCCAGACCAACCTGCGTTAATGTCCGTGAAACGCCCATGGTGATCCACAAGCAGTCATCCTGGGCAGGGATTCACTTCCCTGCCTTAAATAGGTTTTACATATGGTGGGAATCCTTTGTTTTCCAGTGTGGTTCCCTCCCCCACTCCCCCCAGTGGAAAAATACTGGTATTCTATCATGGAGTCCAGCACTAGGTGACTTGATCACATAACCTTGCAGTGTTAACGCAGCCATGAGTCAGAGGCTGTTTGTAGAATCCCAGGAAAGCTTCTCAGGAAGGTGGGAGATTAACATCTTCAAAGAGCTATTGTTCTCCCTAATGGTCCATTGACTTGTTCCCAGCTAGCCAGCCGGACTGGTTGCATTCTGTCTGGTGGGCATTCCCCAGGTGCAAAACACTTTTGTAGTACAGATGTATAGTCAATATTCCTAACTTTATATACAAAAATGGTACATGCATACAATTAGAATACTCCTATTCAGTAAATCATAACCTTTCCAATGATACCTCACATGACCTATCTTGCATAAAATACATTATGATTATGACACAATCATATAATATTACTATGAAATTATGGGAAGTATATATGGGAATCTCCCCCGTAGATTACTGCCAGAGGGTTAGTCACTGACTAATGCGAAGGCAGTGTGCCTAAAATCCTCCTTAGGTCTTGGTTATCTAACTTCCGAGTTTCAGAGTAGCAGCCGTGTTAGTCTGTAGCCACGAAAGCTTATGCTCTAATAAATTTGTTAGTCTCTAAGGTGCCACAAGTACTCCTGTTCTTCTAACTTCCGAGTGTTACCAAAAATTTTAGTGTTATCCATAGGTGTTTTTACAAAGTTCTGGGTTTCTTTTTCCAGGTTGCCTGAAAGCATTTTAGTGTGCAGCATTGTTAACACAATGTAGATATCAATATCTTTTAGAGCAGTGGTTCTCAAACTAGGGCCGCCGCTTGTTCAGGGAAAGCCCCTGGCAGGCCGGACCGGTTTGTTTACCTGCTGCGTCTGCAGGTTCGGCCAATCACGGCTCCCACTGGCCATGGTTCGTCGCTCCAGGCCAATGGGGGCTGCAGGAAGGGCGGCCAGCACATCCCTCGGCCCGCGCTGCTTCCCGCAGCCCCCATTGGCCTGGAGTGGCAAACTGCGGCCAGTGGGACTGTGATCGGCCGAACCTGCGGACGTGGCAGGTAAACAAACTGGCCCGGCCCGCCAGGGGCTTTCCCTGAACAAGCGGCGGCCCTAGTTTGGGAACCACTGTTTTAGAGTGTAGGTGTCTTGGCATTTAGCCACCAAAGCCATGAGATGATGTGCCTCAATTTCCCCTTCCACACAGCAGTCTAGGTTTGTTATGCTTTCTCTGCTGTGCCAAGCTCTAAGCCTGTTTACAGGTACTAGCTGAGAAGCAGTATTCTTACAGGACTTCCTTGGTACCACTCCCCACATGTTCAAAAGTTTCTTTAAAAAATCATGCATGTCCCACATTTTTAAAGGATTTACCACCACTACCAAATTTTTAGTGACAACCAATAGACTGTGTATTATAAGACATAACAGTACCAGCAAATTCATGACAGGGAGGTGCTTCCAAGTATGTTTATCATACCACGCCTTCAGTTTAGACAGACCGGTTTGTTAAGCATTTATGGTGTTTTGCAGCCCCTTCCTGAACCATGGTCCTGCCATGAGGGCAGGGGACTGGACTCGATGACCTCTCGAGGTCCCTTCCAGTCCTAGAGTCTATGAATCTATGAAACTATAGTATGTGTTCAGGTATTTGATTTTTTCCCCCCTTTAGTGTTTTGTTCAGTAAAAGTTCTCAATTCATGTATGTCTTTGGGGCTTTGGCGAGGAAAGGGTGTAAGGAGACCTTGCATGTTACTGGCCACCCCCCTGCAGAGCTGCATTCCATCTCCAGGGCTATGCCCATGCAAACAATCCTCCACACCACCTTGGGGGTTTTTTGTATTCTCACTCCTCATGCTGGAACCCTCCCCACCCGCTTTTCTCAGCTCAGGAGAATGCGTCCTCCTCCCCTTTCTCAGGTCGGTCATTAGCATTTTCACCGACACCCAAGTCATTAGAAAGACTCTTATCCTGCCTTAAAGAAACAGCGTTTGTTTTCTCGAGTACAGCTGAACAACATTTTGCAGTCTAGGTTTGTTATGCTTTTTCTGCTGTGCCAAGCTCTAAGTCTGGACTGGGGTCGCGCCTCTCTCTGTTCCCACAAGGTCTGTTGTAGGACTGTTCCCCTCCGGGAGGTCAGTTACACAGAGTTCCCTCTTACAACCTAAGCTGCAGGTGGGGAGCCTGGGAGCTGGAGCACAGATGCCAATCCAGCAAATTTCTCCTGAGCAAACCCTCCCATGCAATCAGTGAGGAGACGCTCCTGTACCCCCCTGCCACAAACACATTTCTTCTTAACTTCTCTGTCTGGGCCCCCCTCTAAGGCACACACCTCTGTGCTCTCTAGAGTGGGATCTATCCCCTGTTCAGCTGTGGGCTCACAGCTAACAACCAGAGCAGTCCTTTCAGTGGTAGGCACTACACCTTCCTCCCTCTTTGAACTGGGCTTGCCTGCAGCTACAGAGCCCATGAAACCCTCACCCACCGCAGCGGTCTCTAGGATTCCATCCTCTCCTCTGGGCTTCCCTCTAGGACACATCTTCCTATGCATGCTAGAGTGAGGTCTGTCCCTCGCTTATCTGCAACCTGAGGGCAGCCAGCAACCTGGACAGTCTTCTCACAGACAGGTAAAACATTCCCTTCTGCCCTGGAGGGAAAACTGCCTTTAGCCACCAGGCCGCAGGAGCTGGTCTCAATCACACCCTCCCCTGGTAGCAGACTGTTTTCCACTGCTACATTTCCCCAGAAGTTCCTGTGACCTTCCTCTTTCCCTCTGGGGCTTCAGCACAAAATTCTTCCTTGTTGCTGACAGACCCCTGGACAGCCTGAGCCACATTGAAAAAGTCGTTTCCCAATAATAATAATTGAATTCCCTCTGATTTGCCAGGATCTTAACGGGATAAATATTAATGCCCGTAAAACCCTGTTCACCTACAGAGTGCTAAGTATTATCATAACCCGCCAGCTGGTGTGTTTTATACCTTCCCTTCTGTGCCTGAGCCCCAGAGGATGGGAGTCTGCTCCAGCCCCATCTCGCAAGGCTGGCTTTTTAGCTCATGCTTTCAGTTCTGGAGGCCCCTGATGTCAGCCGGGGTGGCAGCTGTTGCGTTACCACCAACATCTTTTGGAGTATCCGGGTGCCTGGATCCATCCACAATAGTCCAAGTGGTCTCTGGAGACAAGGCAGCTTATTGGCGCTGTGCCCCGCTTTTGGCTGAAAAACAGAGAGAAAACAATCGTTGCCGTAATTTATTTCTATAGAACATCTCAAGAGATTGAGGATCTTAAAGCGTTTCAGACAATCGCTTGATTACATGCAGTAATTGAGAAATTGGACGTAGGCAAGCATTATGTCTTGACAACATCCTATATACAGCCATGGATATTTGCACTAATACTAATTAATCTTTGCCATTATCAGAATGGGAGAACAGATAATTAGTTTCGAGAAAGAAATGAAGAATTACACCTTGTACAATAGATGGATTAGGAATGCATAAAATCACCTACCCATGAGAAATGAAAAATAAACGAATTACATAGGAGTTTTAAGCAGCATGAATCCTGAGAAAAGTTTTTAACTATAAAAACAGACTACACAGTATTTCCTGGGGCATTTCATCCCTGAATAGTTGGGCCAGTTTGTCTTCATTGTGCTAGTGGCCAAACCCTGCTCCCCTTAGTCCTACAAAGAGTCCCATTACAGACTTCCCATCCAAGTTTTCCCCTCACCCTTGTGACTGCTTATGTGGATGAGGGTTGCGGGATCAGGACTTGTCTGTCTTGATACTCATTCATAACTCAAAATGCACAATGTTGAAGACAATGGGCAATTTTTCTAATGACACCAATGTAAACGTTAATACCACCATGTAGAGATAAGGCACTGAATCGATAGGTGTTCATTTAGTCTTAGTCCCACCATTCACCATAACTGCAAAACACTCCCAAATGAGACAAGGTTGCTCAGTGCAGCAGCATCACTACATCGAATCCGACACTGGATTTCATCTCCACATTTATTCAAGCAAGCAATTTCCCCAGGATCCTAGACAGCAGTTGGCTCTCTGAATGTAGACTCTAGAATGCAGAGTTCCCTGATCAGCAAGGTCAGACAAGAACACCCTTGCTTTATACTACACATTGTGAGCAAAGCCCACAGGTAAGTGGGGAACATGGAGACCAGGGAGATGGGTCGGAAACGAGAGGGAGTGTGGGCTATATTGGCAGAGAGAAAGGAGGGTCAGGACAAAACTGGGAGGAAAGATCAAACCAGTATCTTAGATGCCTATATACAAATGCGAGAAGTATGGGGAATAAGCAGGAAGAACTGGAAGTGCTAATAAATAAATACAACTATGACATTGTTGGCATCATTGAAACTTGGTGGGATAATACACATGATTGGAATGTTGGTGTGGATGGGTACAGCTTGCTCAGGAAGGATAGACAGGGGAAAAAGGGAGGAGGTGTTGCCTTATATATTAAAAATGTACACACTTGGACTGAGCTAGAGATGGACATAGGAGACAGAAGTGTTGAGAGTCTCTGGGTTAGGCTAAAAGGGGTAAAAAAAACAAGGGAGATGTCATGCTAGGAGTCCACTACAGGCCACCTAACCAGGTGGAAGAGGTGGATGAGGCTTTTTTTAAACAACTAACAAAATCATCCAAAGCCCAAGATTTGGTGGTGATGGGGGACTTCAACTATCCGGATATATGTTGGGAGAATAACACAGCGGGGCACAGACTATCCAACAAATTCTTGGACTGCATTGGGGACAACTTTTTATTTCAGAAGGTTGAAAAAGCTACTAGGGGGGAAGCTGTTCTAGACTTGATTTTAACAAATAGGGAGGAACTCGTTGAGAATGTGAAAGTAGAAGGCAGCCTGGGTGAAAGTGATCATGAAATCATAGAGTTTGCAATTCTAAGGAAGGGTAGAAGGGAGAACAGCAAAATAGAGACAATGGATTTCAGGAAGGCAGATTTTGGGAAGCTCAGAGAGCTGATGGGTAAAGTCCCATGGGAATCAAGACTGAGGGGAAAAACAACTGAGGAGAGTTGGCAGTTTTTCAAAGGGACACTATTAAGGGCCCAAAAGCAAGCTATTCCGCTGGTTAGGAAAGATAGAAAATGTGGCAAAAGACCACCTTGGCTTAACCACGAGATCTTGCACGATCTAAAAAATAAAAAGGAGTCATATAAAAAATGGAAACTAGGACAGATTACAAAGGATGAATATAGGCAAACAACACAGGAATGCAGGGGCAAGATTAGAAAGGCAAAGGCACAAAATGAGCTCAAACTAGCTACGGGAATAAAAGGAAACAAAAAGACTTTTTATCAATACATTAGAAGCAAGAGGAAGACCAAAGACAGGGTAGGTCCACTGCTTAGTGAAGAGGGAGAAACAGTAACAGGAAACTTGGAAATGGCAGAGATGCTTAATGACTTCTTTGTTTCGGTCTTCACCGAGAAGTCTGAAGGAATGCCTAACATAGTGAATGCTAATGGGAAGGGGGTAGGTTTAGCGGATAAAATAAAAAAAGAACAAGTTAAAAATCACTTAGAAAAGTTAGATGCCTGCAAGTCACCCGGGCCTGATGAAATGCATCCTAGAATACTCAAGGAGCTAATAGAGGAGGTATCTGAGCCTCTAGCTATTATCTTTGGAAAGTCATGGGAGACGGGAGAGATTCCAGAAGACTGGAAAAGGGCAAATATAGTGCCCATCTATAAAAAGGGAAATAAAAACAACCCAGGAAACTACAGACCAGTTAGTTTAACTTCTGTGCCAGGGAAGATAATGGAGCAAGTAATTAAGGAAATCATCTGCAAACACTTGGAAGGTGGTAAGGTGATAGGGAACAGCCAGCATGGATTTGTAAAGAACAAATCATGTCAAACCAATCTGATAGCTTTCTTTGATAGGATAACGAGTCTTGTGGATAAGGGAGAAGCGGTGGATGTGGTATACCTAGACTTTAGTAAGGCATTTGATACGGTCTCGCATGATATTCTTATCGATAAACTAGGCAAATACAAATTAGATGGGGCTACTATAAGGTGGGTGCATAACTGGCTGGATAACCGTACTCAGAGAGTTGTTATTAATGGTTCCCAATCCTGCTGGAAAGGCGTAACGAGTGGGGTTCCGCAGGGGTCTGTTTTGGGACCGGCTCTGTTCAATATCTTCATCAACGACTTAGATATTGGCATAGAAAGTACGCTTATTAAGTTTGCGGATGATACCAAACTGGGAGGGATTGCAACTACTTTGGAGGACAGGGTCATAATTCAAAATGATCTGGACAAATTGGAGAAATGGTCTGTGTTAAACAGGATGAAGTTTAATAAAGACAAATGCAAAGTGCTCCACTTAGGAAGGAAAAATCAATTTCACACATACAGAATGGGAAAAGACTGTCTAGGAAGGAGTACGGCAGAAAGGGATCTAGGGGTTATAGTGGACCACAAGCTAAATATGAGTCAACAGTGTGATGCTGTTGCAAAAAAAGCAAACATGATTCTGGGATGCATTAACAGGTGTGTTGTGAGCAAGACACGAGAAGTCATTCTTCCGCTCTACTCTGCTCTGGTTAGGCCTCAGCTGGAGTATTGTGTCCAGTTCTGGGCACCGCATTTTAAAAAAGATGTCGAGAAATTGGAAAGGGTCCAAAGAAGAGCAACAAGAATGATTAAAGGTCTTGAGAACATGACCTATGAAGGAAGGCTGAAAGAACTGGGTTTGTTTAGTTTGGAAAAGAGAAGACTGAGAGGGGACATGATAGCAGTTTTCAGGTATCTAAAAGGGTGTCATGAGGAGGAGGGAGAGAACTTGTTCACCTTAGCCTCTAAGGATAGAACCAGGAACAATGGGTTTAAACTGCAGCAAGGGAGGTCTAGGTTGGACATTAGGAAAAAGTTCCTAACTGTCAGGGTGGTTAAACACTGGAACAAATTGCCTAGGGAGGTTGTGGAATCTCCGTCTCTGGAGATATTTAAGAGTAGGTTAGATAAATGTCTATCAGGGATGGTCTAGACAGTATTTGGTCCTGCCATGCGGGCAGGGGACTGGACTCGATGACCTCTCGAGGTCCCTTCCAGTCCTATAATCTATGAATCTATGAATCTATGAATTCACACGCAATGGCATGAAGGAGCCAGAACCAGACAGAGGCTGCAGTGCGGCAGGACTATCTAAGAGCCCAGGAAGACAGCATACATCCTTCTTCCAGGTGCTGTGCTGAGAGCAGGAGCGCCGCCAGCTTTTCTGCCACCCTAGGCAGCGGAAAGTCCCGCCCCGAAATGCCGCCCCCCACAGAGACAGCGGAAGGTCCCGCCGCCAAAATACCACTGAGGTCGCTGCCCCCCAAATTGTAGCGCCCTATGCGACAGTCTAATGGGTTGTGCCGGCCCTGGCTGAGAGCAGCTCAGCGACACCCACAAAATGGGCCTACAGACTTCATCTTCAGAAAGCCAGTGTCCCACAGCACCCACACAAAGATGCTGGCCTCTCTCAAAACCCGCCTTTCCCAGACTGCTGCACTGGCAGGCCTTCTGTGTAAAGGGGGAAGAGACTTTCTTCTCGGAGCACCATTCACTCTAGCCCTGACAGGCCTGGGATTGCAGGACTCGTGCTATAAAGCTTAGCTCTGACCTAGAGATTTCAGATGCCCAGTCTCCCCGCCTTGCTAGCTCCACCCCTAGCTATTGTGTAACTCTTGGCAGAGTAACTCTCAGCGCAGCAGGGAAGGAACAGAGAAGCTAGGGTGACCAGACAGCAAGTGTGAAAAATCAGGACAGCGGGTGGGGAGTAATAGGAGCCTATATAAGAAAGACCCAAAAATCGGGACTGTCCTTATAAAATCGGGACATCTGGTCACCCTAAGAGAAACCATTCCAGGAGATTGGCCCAGCTGAAGTCTCCCCACACTCCGGATCTTTGCAGCGTTGTCAGCACAGCACGCAGTCTGACATTGGTCAATCTCTGCTGGTCAGCAGCTCTCTGACCTCCTTCCCTACCCCAGCCCATCTGCAGGGGGAACCAAAAGAGCGCTGAGTGTGCAACTACAGTGCATTGACGTTCTTCCTGAAAACACCATCCTGGCCACCATGGATGTAGAAGCACTTTATACCAATATTCCACATGAGGATGGACTACAAGCTGTCAGGAACAGTATCCCTGATGAGGCCACAGCAAGCCTGGTGGCTGAGCTTTGTGACTTTGTCCTCACCCACAACCACTTCAGATTTGGGGACAACTTATACCTTCAAGTCAGTGGCACTGCTATGGGTACCCGCATGGCCCCACAGTATGCCAACATTTTTATGGCTGACTTAGAACAACGCTTCCTCAGCTCTCGTCCCCTAGTGCCCCTCCTCTACTTGCGCTACATTGATGACATCTTCATCATATGGACCCACGGAAAGGAGGCCCTTGAAGAATTCCACCTGGACTTCAACAATTTCCACCCCAATCAACCTCAGCCTGGACCAGTCCACACAAGAGATCCACTTCCTGGACACTACAGTACAAATAAGTGATGGTCACATAAACACCACCCTATACCGGAAACCTACTGACCGCTATACGTACCTACATGCCTCCAGCTTCCATCCAAGACACATCATACGATCCATTGTCTACAGCCAAGCCCTAAGATACAACCGAATTTGCTCCAACCCCTCAGACAGAGACAAACACCTACAAGATCTTTATCAAGCATTCGTAAAACTACAATACCCACCTGGGGAAGTGAGAAAACAGATTGACAGAGCAAGACGGGTACCCAGAAATCACCTACTACAGGACAGGCCCAACAAGGACAATAACAGAACACCACTGGCCATCACATACAGCCCCCAGCTAAAACCTCTCCAGCGCATTATCCACGACCTACAACCTATCCTGGAAAATGATCCCTCACTCTCACAGACCTTGGGAGGCAGGCCAGTCCTTGCTTACAGACAACCCCCCAACCTGAAGCAAATACTCACCAGCAACTACACACCACACCACAGAAACACCAACCTAGGAACCTATCCCTGTAGCAAACCTCGTTGCCTACTCTGTCCCCATATCTACTCTGGCAACAGCATCAGAGGACCCAACCACATCAGCCACACCATCAGGGGCTCATTCACCTGCACATCCACTAATGTCATATATGCCATCATGTGCCAGCAATGCCCCTCTGCCATGTACATTGGCCAAACCGGACAGTCCCTCCGCAAAAGAATAAATGGACACAAATCGGACATCAGGAATGGTAACATACACAAGCCAGTAAGTGAACACTTCAATCTCCCTGGTCATTCTATCACAGATTTAAAAGTCACTGTCATTGAACAAAAAAACTTCAGAAACAGACTTCAAAGAGAAACAGCAGAACTAAAATTCATTTGCAAATTCAACACCATTAATCTGGGCTTGAATAGGGATTGGGAGTGGCTGGCTCACTACAGAAGCAGCTTTTCCTCTCCTGGAATTGACACCTCCTCATCTATTATTGGGAGTGGACTACATCCACCCTGATTGAATTGGCCTTGTCAACACTGGTTCGCCACTTGTGAAGTAACTCCCTGCTCTCCATGTGTTTGTATATAATGCCTGCATCTGTAGCTTTCACTCTATACATCCGAAGAAGTGAGGTTTTTACTCACGAAAGCTTATGCCCAAATAAATCTGTTAGTCTTTAAGGTGCCACCAGACTCTTTGTTGTTTTTGTAGATACAGACTAACACGGCTACCCCCTGATACTTGAGTGTGCAACAGACACCTTGGCTGTAGCTGCAGTAGGAGGACAGCAGAGGTAGGAATGCCGAAAGGAGGGCCAAAGAGACAAGCTGTTACTTTTAATGCTCTCCTCTGCAAAAGGAATCCTTGGTGTCACTTCCTGTAGGTTCACGACACCAACCTGGGCAATGCTGCCTACTAGGAATAGCTGGATTCTCCAGGGTTGGGGATGGAAAATGTAGCTTTCTAGAGCAACTGAAATTTGCATTACAATTGTTCGACATAACAGCGCTGCAGGCAGAGAAGAAAGGTGCAGACTTGTCAGGATCTCTGGAACTTTAGCAGAGGCTAAACCAAGCTCTGAAAAAAAAAAAAAAATTGTTCAAAACATTCCTTCATAAACAGGAAGATACAGGAGATAAAAAGATACAGGCCGCTCTGCAGGTGCCGCCAGCTCTCCCCTCTGACCACCACACACAACCCCTCTTCCGCAGCTGCTAAAGGAGAAAGGGGAACACTGGCCAGTCAATCCCCTCCCTGTGCTCCCCCAAAACCACCTTCACTGTAACATTATCAGATCCCTCCCTGTTTAGGGTGACCATACATCCCGTGTTGGCCAGGACAGTCCCTTTTTTAAGCTGGGGGGGGCAGGGCTGACTCTGGCTTTTTTGCCGCCAGCACAGCAGGGGAGGGCGCCGGGGTGGGGAGGGCGGCCGGAGCCCCGGGGGAGGGCGGCCAGCGCGCCAGGGGGAGGGCGGCAGGCTCCGCTCTCCCCGGCAGCCAGAGCCGGAGCCACTGCACCGTGCCACCCCCCTCCAGGTGCCGCCCCAAGCACAAGCTTGGTGGGCTGGTGCCTGGAGCCGACCCTGGTGGGGGGACAAGTTGAGATGCCAGCCCGTCACACCGCAGCAGGGGAGGCAGAGAGCTGGGAAGGGGAGACAGGGTTCCAGCAAGGGTGGGGAGCGGCAGGGTTCCAGCAAGGGGCTCGGCAGCCTCCTGAGGACCCCCCCCCGCAGGGTTCTAGCCCCGGGCAACAGTCTCATGGTGGGGGGGCCCTCGGGCGAGGGCTGGAGGTGTCCTGTTTTCTCTTTGGGAAATATGGTCACCTATCACTGTGGCTCTCTGCTGCACAGCTGCCATGAAGAGGGCACCTGGCAGAAGGCCAGGACAGGAGTCATGAGCAAATGGTTAGTTTAGTCTCTCTGGGAAAGCGGCAATTTTGTGTAACTGTAAATTGGCAGAGGGTTAAAAGGACAGAACTATCAGCGCCATCGAATCAGGCAGCTTGTTGGCCTAAGGAACCACAAGATCTCCTCACCATCACCTTAGCTTCCATCTTCCCCCTACCCCATGCAACATACATTCGTTCCATCTCCTCTGCGTTAGGCTGTAAGCTCTCGGGACGTGTTCGTACAGCATTCAGCACAATGTGCTCCCAGCCTACGGAGGCTGCTGGGCTCCACTGCAACACAGGTAAATAATCCACAAGGAAAATATTGAAATAAAGTACTTTGAGAGTAGGTTTTAGTGCGCACAGAGTGCAGAGAAGGCCCTGTTCGGATCTCCTATGTCGGGGCATTTCCACCTCTTGCTAAGCAAAGCAGATAGTATTTCCCAAGTATTAAGAGTTCATTACTGAGCTCTGCTTAGGACATGAGAATACTGGGAACAGAAGGTTCCTTCCCCGCCTCATGTGGCCATCTGCATGTGGCTTGATCAAATCCATGGGAAGGCTAAAACCATAACACTTAGCATTTTATATCGTATTTCCCCTAAACAGCCCAAGGCGGTTTGCAAACATGGATTCATTAAACCTCACCATTAAGCCCCTGTCTGGAAGGCAAGTGTCTTAACCCTAATTCACACCGAGGTAGACATGGAGTGATCAAGCCACTTGTCCTCTGTTTCACAGCAGACCAGACCAAAGAACAGAACTCAGGAGTCCCAGTTGTCAGTCCCCTACTCTAGCCACTAGTTCACACTTCTAGGTGAAGTGTCAACTAGTTTAGGCCTTGGCTACACTCGCGGATTCACGAGGCAGCGCTGTGAAGCGCGAGTGTAGTCGCGCCGCCAGGGCTGCGAGAGCTCTCACAGCGATGCGAGTACTCCACCTCTCCGAGGGGAATAGCTTGCAGCGCTGTGAGCGAGCGTGCAACGCTGTATGTACTCCACCTCTCCGAGGGGAATAGCTTGCAGCGCTGTGAGCGAGCGTGCAGCGCTGTATGTACTCCACCTCTCCGAGGGGAATAGCTTGCAGTGCTGTGAGCGAGCGTGCAGCGCTGCAGGTGCTGATTATGCTGGCGCTTTACAGCGCTGCGCTCAAGGGGGGTGTTTTTTCACACCCCCGAGCGCAGCAAGTGCAGCGCTGTGAATTGCCAGTGTAGCCAAGGCCTTAGTCTCCTCAAGGAAGCCAGCTTCATACTTTGAAAAACGCTGGCCTAAGGTTTTATAAAATCTGTAGAGATTATTTATTCTCAAAACCATCTCCTGCATCAGTGGATCCAGCCTAGAGGATTATGGCATTGGTTGATTGTGAATCCCGTGCAGATGCTCTCAGCTGGGAGCTGCTCATTGGCCTAAAACAAAAAACTCTGGTTGCCTGGCTCTCCCAGGCAACCAAACAAGGTGACGCAATCAAAGGCACACATGACCTTCCACGCTGATAATTCACTTATGCAAATGGCTAACCAGTGAATTACAAAAGTCAATATGACAGATTGGAGGGGACTGTCACTTTTGCTTGATCAATCAGAATTTACAAGATAATGTTAAAATAAAGAACGAAACACATGCAAAAAAGAGGACTTCACTCTGCTGCTTAGCACATTTGACGGCTCCCCTACTGAGCAAACAGATTTTCTCAAGGTCAGAGGAATGCTTGGGCAGACAGGCTTTCTCTGCTTTAAGTGACTGCTGCTTTTCTGATATGCAGGCTCTTGGGAAACAAGCTCTGCCATCCTTAATGGCATTCTTTTTAAATTGCCATATTGAGCTCACTAGCATAAAGCAAAAGGATGTAACTGGGGCAGTTATTTTTATACAGTGAAGATCTGAATGAATCTAGCCATCATTGCTGACAGTGCTTCTGCAGTTGCTTGTTTCTAATATTAAGATGGTACTTTGGATGTTCCAGTTGTCAGCAGCCAAGTTCTCCCCCCACTTACACCTTCTGCAACCCCATTGACCCAGGGGGTTGCACCGTGCACATGAAGGCAGAGTTGGTCCCTTGAAATATGTAACATTTCATATTCAGCTTTGCAATATTGCAATGTTTGTAGAGAATTTTGAGATCCTTGGGGGAGCTATATAGTAACACTTTACACCTCCAGAATCTAAGGTATATAGACTTACCTTCCCCCTATCAGAAGTTGGCATGCTCCAGAACTCTTCATCGGGGGGAGGGATAGCTCAGTGGTTTGAGCATTGGCCTGCTAAACCCAGGGTTGTGAGTTCAATCCTTGAGGGGGCCACTTAGGAATCTGGGGCAAAATTAGTACTTGGTCCTGCTAGTGAAGGCAGGGGGCTGGAATCGATGACCTTTCAAGGTCCCTTCCAGTTCTAGGAGATAGGATATCTCCATTAATTTAATTTAAATTTAAATCCATGGAGAGTTACTAGCAGATTTTATACATGGGCAACGCATGGTGCAGGAGGTGGGGGTCATCTGTTTTTTCAAGCTTGTACCACCTTAAGCAAGATAATTCCTACCAGAAAAGTGACAGGTATTAGATATTGTATCTGGAATAGAATTCTAACTTTAAAACTATTAAAGACTAGCTGGGATCACAGGGCCTTTTCTACTTCTTCCCTCAATTATTAATAGTAAAACCTTCATAATCCTTGGATGATGGCTCCAAAAGGTGGGGAATTTTAGCACTGTTAGCTCTGCATTAGATGTGAATATGTAAGAACCCACCAGAGTCATAGTATACTCCTATGCAACTCTAGAAGGGCTTGTCTGCACTTGAGTTTTGAGTCAAGTTTTGATACGTTACACAACATTATTGTAAATTACAGTGCAGACACTCTACAGGCCTTTAGCAGCTTAGGGTGAAACAACGAGCAACCAAGGTATGTTTAGGGTTCGTAATAGGATTTATAATCCTGTAAATTCATGTGGCAAGACACAACAAAGAATTCAAGTGCAGACAAACCCAAGTGTCTGTCCAGAGAGCCTGGAGACAGGAACTCTCTGCAGTATTGGTAAGACAACAGTACTTGGGCCTGAGTTAGGATTTTACAGCAACTAACCTCCTCACACACTTCTCTTGAGCTTTGAGGACATATCCTCCAGGAGAAGCATGAAGAAGTTTGCTATCCAACCACATACAGCAGCTACCATTATCAAGTCAGTGTTTCCCTACATTCCACAACGTGACCTGGAAGTGGGGACAGCATGTTGTGGCTAGAAGACACTGAGTTTTTAATGGCTTCTAGCTGCCTGGCTTTGCATGTCATTAGAAGTGAGTTGTTTGGTGACATAAAATAAATGTCTGGTCCCACTCAGGGCCTGGAGTAATAGCTTTATTATAGGTAGTTATGTGTGCCAAGCAACTTCCAGTATTTAGTAAAACAACCTGCAGGGACTGCAGTGTGTGTCATCGTGTGTCCAGCACTAGTGTCACAATGGTAATCTAACATTAGTCTTTCCACAGTGAAATGAAAATACTGGTTGTTTCCTTCTAAAAGCCACTGGGTAGTCTCCAGTGCAGTTAGTGTCTAGCTGGTAACCTCACAGCAAGTAGGAAGTACATAGGAACTTTAGATGTTAAGTTCAAACCAACTCAACAGAAGATTACTAGATTTTGGCTGCTATCACAGTTTGAGTATTACCCTTACTTGCAGCATTCTGCTTGACCAAAGATGTAGAGAACATCTTTGAGCAAGACACAGAAGCCACTCCTCATCCCAGGAGCTGCAGGTGCTGAATGGATTATTTTCAAGTGGAATTCTGCAACAAATTAAACATGAGAGCGGCGGTATCGCGGCATTACCAAGCTGACACATTCAGAGCTAACACACTGTGTACGGGGGATCTGAACAGAAGGGAGATGCACCTTTGTTTATAATGGAGAGATGGGCCAGACTGAGATACAATGTAACACCACTGATGTCAATGGAGTTACACTGGGAATTAGTGTTGTCGAATGAGGTTTGGATCATTATCTTGTACCTGTTCTCTAGAGAACACGTGGCTCTAACTCATTACTGCACCATAGAAATAATGCCTTCTGATGTGAACCCAGGAACCGCGAGCCCCTTCAACCTTGTCATCAGGACCCTGCCCCATGAGCCTCCCCAGCTGCCCCTGACATGCCATCTGAGCCAGCTGCACAATATCTAGCCAGTCCACCTCCAAACCGCACCAAGAAACATCTGTACATGCTTGTACTACATAGAATCAAAGAACTACGGGACCTCGAGAGATCATCTAATCCAGTCCCCTGCATTCAAGGCAGGACCAAGGATTATCTAGACCATCCCTGACAGGTGTTTGTCTAACCTGCTCTTAAAAATCCCCAATGATGGAGATTCCACAACCTCCCTGGGCAATTTATTCCAGTGCTTACCCACACTGACAGTCAGGAAGTTTTTCCTAATGTTCAACCTAAACCGCCCTTGCTGCAATTTAAGCCCATTGCTTCTTGTCCTAGCCTCTTGTCCTAAGAACAACAATTTTTCTCCCTCTTTCTTGTAACAATCTTTTATGTACTTGAAAACTGTTATGTGCCCTCTCAGTCTTCTCTTCTCCAGACTAAACAAACCCAATTTTTTCAATCTTCCCCCATAGGTCATGTTTTCTAGACCTTTAATCATTTTTGTTGCTCTTCTCTGGACTCTCTCCAATTTTGCCATATCTTTCCTGAAATGTGGCACCCAGAACTGGACACAATACTCCAGTTGAGGCCTAATCAGTGTGGAGTAGAGCAGAAGAATTACTTCTTGTGTCTTGCTTACAACACTCCTGTTAATACATCCCAGAATGATGTTTGGTTTTTTTGCAACAGCGTTCCACTGTTGACTCATATTTAGCTTGTGATCCACTATGACCCCCAGATCCCTTTCCGCAGTACTCCTTCCTAGGCAGTCATTTCCCATTTTGTATGTGTGCAACTGATTGTTCCTTCCTAAGTGGAGTACTTTGCATTTGTCCTTATTGCATTTCATCCTATTTCCTTCAGACCATTTCTCCAGATCATTTTGAATTTTAATCCTATCCTCCAAAGCACTTGCAACCCCTCCCAGCTTGGTATCGTCCGCAAACTTTATAAGTGTGCTCTGTATGCCTTTATCTAAATCACTGATGAAGATATTGAACAGAACCGGATCCAAAACCGATCCCTGTGGGACCCCACGCGTTATGTCCTTCCAGCATGACTGTAAACCACTGATAAGTACTCTCTGGGAACAATTTTCCAACCAGTTATGCACCCACCTTATAGTAGCTCCATCTAGGTTGCATTTCCCTAGTTTGTTTATGAGAAAGTCATGCGAAATAGTATCAAAAGCTCTATTAAAGTAAAAATATCTACTGCTTCCCCCCCCATCCACAAGGCTTGTTACCCTGTCAAAGAAGGCAATCAGGTTGGTTTGACAACAATTTGTTCTTGACAAATCCATGCTGACTGTTATTTATCACCTTATTATCTTCTATTCTATTTACTTCCTTGCCCTCATGTCCCACCTGATAACCAACTGATGGGACTTGCAGCCACCTGAGGAGGGCAAGGAACCTGAAGGAGCAGCTTGTACTCCACTCTGGTCCCATGGCCCACAAGGGATATTAGTTGTCGCCTCCTACATGGAGCCGTGAGCACGGGCATGTACCTGCCATGGTTCACGAACTCCCCTGACACCTTCCCTTTTGCAGCAAGAGGGGGATCCTGGTGCACATCTACACCGAGTGCATCAGGTTGTAGCCCGTCCTCCAGCTCCTGCAGAGCCTCTGACTGAAGTTCCGCTGCGCTTCTCCCCTCACCTGATTTTTGCACACCCCATCCATGGCCCCACTAAGTTGAGAGACCGAGACGGCCATTCATCATTCCAGGACGAGGAAGCTCTGACTGTGGGACCTATTTCCTGTGCCTTATCCGATCACACCTCGGGGCAGAGTTCTTCTCGGCAGCAGCCACTGGCCCCCAGCATGCCTTTCAGGAGTAATGCACGCTCTTAGGGGGCTTCTGCTTGGTGTTCCCCTCTGGATCCCTGATTCTTTACCTCTGACCACACTCCCACTCCTGTTTTTTCATTTGTTGTCCCCAGAAATCAATTGTAGCCTGGGCTTAGTGGTTCTTCCCCCTTAATTGAAGGGGTATGCGTTAGTTATGGGCAGGCCTAGACCAGCCTGCCTCAGTACTACAGGGAGTACACACCTTCCAACTTTTGCAACAGCCTCCTTCAGTACACAACTCTGATTCATCCTGACAGCAGGTCCTTCTTGTGCTCTCACAAGTTTCTGCCCAAACAGATAAAGTTTGGCAAAGTCATAAGCAACTGAAAACAAGGTCTGTTAATGGGAAGTGTCAGACAATCTTACCAGACCCATCTATAACTGAAATAGCATCTATTTGTCTTTTTGTCTCCAAATTCTAAAGAGAAAAGTGATGCTAACAACCAATGCTTTCAGGTCATTGCTGAGAGACACAGCCTGCCCGTCTATGAAGAATGCCCTTGACCAGTGGTCCCCAAACTTATCTGGTCATGCTCCCCCCTCCTTACCCGGTCCTCCCGCCCTGGCCAGGAGCTGGTGGCTGGGAGCCGGGCCAGACCTGCGGCTGAGGGCAGGACCAGAGCAGAGCAGGGGGCAAAGTGGGGCTGGGTGGTACTCCTTCCCATGGGCCCCACTGCACTCCCCGGAATGTTCCTCCGCACCCCCTAGGGGGGCACACCCCTCAGTTTGGAGATCACTGTCCTAGACTGAGTAGCTCTCAGATGGACTGTGGTGACTCATACCTTCCGCACCCAGGGAAAACGAAGGTAACAAGTCCTTGAACTGACGTGTACAGACATAGGGGTTCATTCTGGTCTTTTATACCAACAAACTCATTGTGTTAGACAACATTACTGATGAGTCACACCAGTACTTGGGCGATCCCTCAGTCTGTGCGCATTAGAAGTACCACTGATTTTGCCTTCCCTAATCCTTGGTGCTTACCTTGTGCATTATTCTGGATTAGGCTGTGGCTAGTTTTGACCGGGGTCCTAGTGGGGAGCCAGTTGTGGTCACTTAATTAGGGTGAACTGCAAAGAATGGGACAGACAATCCTCATAAAGCTAGTGGATATTCCAATACTTAAGGTAAGGCATGATCCAGCCGGGGTCGATTTATTGCGTCTAGACTAGACCCCCGAGCGCTCTCCTGTCGACTCCTGTACTCCGTCGCTGTGAGAGTCGACGGGAGAGTGGCAGCAGTTGACTCACCGAAGCAAAGACACCGTGGTAAGTTGATCTAAGTAAGTCGACTTCAGCTACGTTAGTCACGTAGCTGAAGTTGCATAACTTCGATTGACCCCCACCCACAGTGTAGACCAGGCCTTAGATTCACCAAGCCAGCATAAAACAGCTTCTTTATTACCTTACTGGTTACTCAGAAGTCCAAACAACACAGTTCCCTTAAAGTGATCCAGCCTCAGGCCTTATATCTGATTGCAGGAACTGAAAGCTGTGTCATTCTTTGTTCATGTTCAAAACAGGCATTCTCGTTCAGCAGCTTTCCTTCCATATCAGCTGTTTTTTGTTTTTGATGAAGCCTAAGTAGATCTGAGATGACAGGATCAGGACCCAAGGATGTTTTATACAATTTCATGTCTTTTTGACAAGTTGGGATTTCCTCGGGGGAACAAGGGGTAATTAAGATGACTTTGAAGGAGGTCCATCACTGATACTTAGCTACAGGGCCGCCGGAGTGGGGCAATTTGCCCCAGACCCCACAGAGAATATAGTATTCTGTAGTATTGCAACTTTTTTTTATGGAAGGGGCCCCTGAAATTGCTTTCCCCCAGGCTCCCTGAATCCTCTGGGCAGCCCTGCTTAGCTATAGAATTAACGTAAGGCCATTTGCTTGTTCCTCCACCATTCACAGATTATTCGCTCTACATTTCAAAGAGAGATGAATACAGAGATATCCCGTGTTTACAATTCATTTAAATGCCAGGATGTTCTTTTGATCTCTGAATTATCAGAATACAGCAGAGACAGGGATTGTTGATTACATTGTCGGCCCTACTCATACATACGTAAATACACAAAAACACAAACACGATCTCCCCACGTCTTTTGAGGGTTATTTATTTTACAGGATGTTTAACCCTTTCTAGCCATGTGTCACACTAATATATTCAGGGTTGTGTTTACTGGATACTTTAGATCAGACACACTGTTGCACTCTGCATTTCTTTAGACAAGAACCCTACATTTAGGCCCAGACCCTCAGAGTTATTAGTCGGCTAATTCCCATTGAAATCAAAGGGAGTTCAACACCTAGATACCCATGAGGTTCCTGGTCTCTGTCACTACATATTTCAAGTCAATAACCTTGGTGAATACAAACATTACTTTCTTCCATAATTACCTTGCAAGAAATGCTGTGAAGTATCCTGTTCTCCTCTGAATTGGCAGTGTCTAGGGTCACCATATGTCTGGCTTTCGGCTTTAAATAGCTGTCCGGGGGGAATTTGTCAAAAGCTAAAAACGTCCAGGATTTCCCCCTGGACGGCTATTTAAAGACCCAAAAGCGCTGACAGGGCAGCCGCGCTGGGGGAACCACAGCAAGCCGGCGCCGCCACTCACTTTTTGGGGCAGCGCGCAGCTGAGAGCTCCCGGCGCGGCGGTGTCAGCCCACAGGGCCCCCAGCCTGGCCCGCAGGAGCCTGCAGAGCGCAGCTCTGCTCTGCCCCGGCACACAGAGAGGAGGTCTCACTCCCCTGCGTGCTGCATCGGGGCGGGGCCTGTAGACTCGGGCAGAGAGACCCCCCTTGCCCCTGCCCCTCTCCCCTCGACCCGACCCAACCGTAGGAAGGAGCCAGAGGGACTGGGAGGGACCTGCCTGCAGGATGCTTCCTGGGAGCCGCTCCAGGTAAGCACTGCTGGGCTCACCTGGCCCCCTGGCAGGTCCCTCTGGGGGGGCTCCCCTCAGCCCCACTGCCCTGAGCCCCCACCCTGACCCTGTGGGCTGTAGTCCATGAAAGCTTATGCTCTAATAAATTTGTTAGTCTCTAAGGTGCCACAAGTACTCCTGTTCTTTTTGCGGATACAGACTAACACGGCTGCTACTCTGAAACCTGTCAAGTAGGAAAGTGAATGCTGAAGCCCTCACAAAATGCAGAGGCTTTTCTTAACCTGAGCACTGAAAAAGAGCCAGATCCCCTGCATGGGTTTGAAAGTGACAAGCGCCTAGCGACTGACCAAAGCAGCGCCAGGTTTGAAGTGACGAGGAGGATCTGTGTCATGAAGTCTGCATTTCCACTGAGGACTCTTCCATCGCCAGGATAGCGCTGGTGCAGGTCTGCCGCCCGGCACAGCAATGCTGAGAGGTGCCAGTGTAGACCCAACCCACTGCCCTCAGCCTCCGCACTGACCCTGTTCCCTCAGCCTCCCCCGCAGTTCCCCCATACCTCCCACCCAGAACTCACTGCCCTCAGTCCCTGCCCCCGGTTCCAACAGCCTCCCACACAGTCCCCCTGCTTCCCCCAACCCACTGCCCTCAGCCTTGCCCTACCCCAAATCTCTTCTTCAGCCTCCCCCATCATCCCACCCCCTCACTCCCCCTGCTGTCCCACCCCCTCAACTTCCCCCCATTCCAGTCCTGCTCCCGTCTCATCCCCTCCAGACCCTGTCCCTCTCCCCAACCCTCCCCCACCCCACTCTACACAGCTCTCTCTACCCTGTCCCATTCATGCTCCCCTCAGCCCCTACCCTACTCCCCCCATCCCAGTCCTGTCCCACTCAGTTCCTCCACCCTGCTTCCCCCGGTCCATCCCCACACACCCACCGACTCCCTCAACCTCCCTCCCCCCAATCCCACTGCCTGGACCCACCCCCATCCCACTCAGGACATGCATGAAAGAGAAGCAATGGGCTTAAATTGTAGCAAGGGAGATTTAGGTTAGACATTAGGAAAAACTTCCTAACTGTAAAGGTTTCAGAGTAGCAGCCGTGTTAGTCTGTATCCGCAAAAAGAAGAACAGGAGTACTTGTGGCACCTTAGATTTGTTAGTCTCTAAGGTGCCACAAGTACTCCTGTTCTTCTAACTGTAAAGGTAGTTAAGCACTGGACAAGTTACCTAGAGAGGTTATGGAGTAGCAGTCATTGGAGTTTTTTAAGAGGTTAGACAAACACCTGTCAAGGATGGTCTAGTTGTTATTACTCAGTCCTGCCTCAGTGCAGGGGTTTGACTAGATGACCTGTTGATGTCCCTTCCAGTCCTACATTTCTGTGGTTCACACTGAATTGCCTTGTGCCACTGCCTAGTAGTAGTGGCACACAGTTCTCTGACATGCAGGTTTATAACATTGTAGTTAATATACAGTTTAGAGCAGAGCAATTGTAAAGCTCTGCATGTTCAGATCAACTGAGCTGAAAATTGTGATCTATAGTGTTCAAAACTATTAAGATGTGGCTGAAATAAAATCAGCCTGAATTGCTCAACGATATCAATGGAATCAGCATTGCGCTGCTCTATATTGTAAAACATTCCAGTGAAATCTTGCAAGTATTCCATAGCACGCCGCCTTGCCCACGTGGTAACTAAGCAGAACATTTTCCTGTTTCAACATTCTTAACTTGTATCCCTCCTAGAAGTTGTTTTTTTTCAAACACTGAATGCTGCTAAGTTACGAGTTTTAACAGGTTTTTTTTTTTTCCTTTTAAACCACAGCACTGAATGTTATTCTAAAATTGTTTTCCAAATATTCTTAAGCTCCCAGTTGATCCCCCGCTGATGTTCATTGTGAAAAGTATTGCAGGTCTAATAATAGTATTTGGCACTTTTGTAATTCACTGTCCAACATGTGTTTTGTGCCCTCCTCTGGTGGATTTTTAGAGGATAACTGTATAGCTACCAGCTAAGGGAGTTATATCTTGAACTCAAGTAGTAGAAGCTCATGCTTTTAAGTCTGGATGGCTCGGGTTCAATCTTTGGTGACTAGCTATGATGGAGGTTGCTACACTTATAATCCCTTTAATCAGAAGTTCTGAATATGCTTTGTTATAGGCAGAACTAGCCTATAGTTAAGCAACCGAAAATTTAGAATGGGAAGTGTTGAAATGTTGGGAAGCCTTATAATTTTGCCAATCTGGAACGAACATCCCATCTGAGGGATGGTGGCGGGGAGAGAAGACAGTGAGGCAGGACCAGGAAACTGGGACAAGGAATCCAGAGTGGTAGTGGGGTGCAGTTGAAATCAGATGAGGAGCTGGGGCGGGTTAGACAGCAATAGGAAAGGCAGACTGGAGGGGACGGGGAAAAAGGGTCTTTGACTACTAAAGACCACTCCGTTCTCCGAACATTTGATTTGCAGGAAGCAGGGGAGGGGGAGGAACGGGGGTGGAGCGTTCAGGGGAGGGGGCAGAGTCGGGGCGGGGGCTTTGGGGAAGGGGCAGAGTTGGGGTGGGGAAGGGGTGGAGTTGGGGCAGGGCCGGGGGCGGAGAAGGGGCGGAGTTGGGGTGGGGCGGGGCCGGGGCCCCTTGGAGTGTTCTCTTTTTCCAGGACTGCAATATGGTAACCCTAGTAGTGTCCAAACCATGGGCTTTATTCAAGAAAAAGAGATGTCCTGCCTCTTATGCTCCTGTCACCCAGTAAAAAGGCAACACCTGAGCAGCAATCCCTTGCGGCTGAAACCTTCTCCTTGACTCTAGCCCTTGGGAGAACCAGGCAGCAGGTCTGAACAGTCTGTGCCCCCTCCAAGCACTTACACACCATCCTACAGCCGCTGAGAAGGCACACCAAATTGGCAGATTCTGAGCCGATCTCTTTTACTCCAACCTAAACATGGACCAGAATTCAGCCAGAGGATAGCGCTGCAATCAGAGTCTTCACACAGGCGCCTTCTAGTAGGTAATGGAGTATAAACAGAACAGAGTTTTGTGAACAGCTCCTGCAGAAGAGATCTTGGTGTCAATGTTTTATCTGATGGATGTGGAGAGGAAGCCAGCGGGGACAAGCCATTTGGGTGAGCTTTCAGGAAGTAATTACAGTGTTTTATTACATTGTGGAAGAGGAGAGTTTGGTTTTTTAGGTGGCAATTTATACCTTCCTGCACTTTATTTTAGCCATATTCTGTTGCAGGTTCATGAGCTAGAATGCCTGGAAAATCTTGAGAAAGAATGAGGGGTCTTGCTACACAGACTTTATCCAAAGTTTTGCAGTCCTAGTTTGCACTGGAAAAGTAAAATGTGAACCCTGAATTTGTAAAATACATTTTATGACTGAACCTTTGCCTTTGATCTCTGTAAATATTCCTATGATAAGATTACTTTTAAATCGTATCACAATGTATAAATTGCCCTGTGGAAAGCTGCATAAATGAAATGAAATGCCCCCTCAAACATAAATGCCAAATAAAATCCCATCTGCGTAATTTGGGTTTTGTTCATCGAAGGCCAATCAAATAGGCACCTACTTGTAGCCTTTTAACTATGGCATAAAAATAAGTCAAGATCTGAGCACAACACAGAAAGTGAGGGCCTATCATCAATGTACATAATAGCATTATCATAGTTTCTAGCCCATTCCTTTCCCCAAATTGTTAACCACTAGAGCACCTGACCTAGGGATGTGGTGGACCTGAAATGTATAAATCAAAAGCTGTCTCTTTCTAAATACCCTGGTCTAACTCAGCCCAAAGTTGTGGGTTTGAAGCATCAATGATCAGGTGAAATTCTCTAGCTTGCTATGTGGGAGGTCAGGATAGATTATCAGAATGGCCCCATCAGGTCTTAAAGGTTATTAATCTATTATGTAGCCTAATACGGTTTGCATTTTGACTACTGCTGGCATCTCCATTGAGCTACCCACAATGACATTCACCCAAGCCGATTTCTAAAGTGGCTACAGTTAATTTAGAACAAAGAAGTGATTGTACAAGTTAGGCCGATGAACTTCTTGTGATAAATAAAAATAACTTAGTTGGAGAAAACAAGAACTGAAGATGAACGACAGCCATTTAGGAGAGATACAAAAGGAGAAGAAAAACAAGTATGCTAGATTGGGAATGGCTTGATGACAAAAGGGCCAGGTTATTTAGAGACGACATCAAAATATATCAAGCAGATCGAAAGGCAAAACCTGTTACTGTCCAAAACCAAGCTAAATGGAGAATTAGATTCATAGATTCTAGGACTGGAAGGGACCTCGAGAGGTCATCGAGTCCAGTCCCCTGCCCGCATGGCAGGACCAAATACTGCCTAGACCATCCCTGATAGACATTTATCTAACCTACTCTTAAATATCTCCAGAGACAGAGATTCCACAACCTCCCTAGGCAATTTGTTCCAGTGTTTAACCACCCTGACAGTTAGGAACTTTTTCTGGAACTTAGAGTGAACAGCTGATAAACCAGACAGCCAGGGAGTGGGTGAGAATTCCAATATGGCTGAAAGCATGACGTGAGGTAGAAATGGGGAACGTTATCAAAAAAATAACTGAAAAAAGGATTAAAGAGGGAAGTTAGTGGATAAAAGCTAATTTTTGCCTGTATTCAAAACCCAGACCATACAGCTGAGCTACTGTGAATGAGCGCTCACTTACAGGGAAACGATGGTTTAAGTTAAATGTGCGTGTGTAAGTAATTGCACCGGAGTCCCTCCAGTTACCATGCGCCACTACCACACTGACGTTCAAACCCCCTTCACTTTTATTATCCAAAATTTTTGAATGAGCAGCACAGAGATGTCTTCCTATCCATTGCAGGTCAACTCTGCTGACCGAGGCCCCAGTGCAAGTCGGGAGTCACTCACGGGCCTCAAACAGAGTGACTAAGGGTTTACACTAGTCAGTGACCTCTTTATCTGGTTTTAGAATCTTACACTTTAAAATACTCAGCTGGAGCATACAGGGTCAACTCTGCTCCGAGAGCGAACGGAGAGAGATAGAGTCCAGGTAAGAGTGCAGAGGCCGGGTGCAATGGAGTGGCGTTGGGAGAGAAGGTTACTGACCCCTCGGAAGGACAGGCCTCCAACAGAAGGCGGTTGGGACTCTCTGGACTGGGATGCACTTGTACTGTATTATTCAATATGGATAATTTTTTCTCTTTGTCAATGAAGTTTAATTCTATAACTGACAGTAAACTTGGAATCAAGAGCCATCTTACAAAACTTTCCTCAGAGTACTGTTATTTGTCTGTAAAACTAAAGCATTTTTAAATAAAATTATAGTAAAAAACATGCTAGAAGATTAATGGGTAGACCCCAGTCGTCGCGGGTGGGATCAAACCTGGGATCTCTGTAGCTTAGTGTATGAGCCTCTACTGTAGGAGTTAAAAGCCAAGACTGGCTAATCTGCTAAAACTGTAGCAGATTTATTAATCTCTAAGTGGTCTCAGTACCACTGGAGGGGACAGAGCACCAGGAGGTGTGTGGGTTACATCTGCAGCAGGAATGTACTATCAGCGAGCCAAATTCTGCTCTCCCCCAATTCAGCATATCCACAAATATTGAACTGGTTGAATCTGCTGAGTTAATTACTTAGACATGCACAATTTCTAAGTTCCATTATCCTATCCAGCTAGTGAAATTAATATTTTTCCAGTCTGATCAGTATCTAAGTTTTGTGCAATTGTCTCCAATGTTCCATTCTTTCCAAAATATAAAGTGATTTGAAATTGTGAAGCTCTATTTTATCCAAAGCAGTTGTCCATATTTCTCGTGCTGTAAGGTTACAAAGCAAAGTTTTGTCATTACCTAAGGCTACAGAAATACAGCTCTATTCACAAACTGATAGGCTTCCCCAGAGCCTGACTTTGATAGTAATGTTTAGAAAAACAAAACTTGTATTCATGCTTACCTGAAAATCTCTTCAGTTCAAGAAGCCAGGTGTGCAGCTACAGCAGAAACATTCAGTCTGCTTGTAGGTTTAAGGGCAAATTCAGAACTCTCACGTGCTCCACCATCACTCCAAGATTCAGGACAGCCTATTATCATATATACCAATTGAAATTAAACTATATGTGTCAGTTCCAGAATAAATGAAGTTCTTTCTATGATGTACTCTCTTGGCTTTTGTATCCTATGTGGTCATCTGCTTTCTAAGGTCCCAGTCTTACAAACTACTCCACATTGGCTGAGGTCAGTGTCTGTGCAGCACCCCTTTCACTTTAATGGAATCCACCGGTGCAGACAACCTTGCCGGCTAGGGGCCTAACTGGCTGCATTCAGTCATTTGCAGTTGGTCTCCCAGTTATCAGTGAGGTTGTGCTGTGAGGACTGCCAGAATCCAGCCCTCTACTGACACGTTCCCAGAGATAGCCTCAGGCTTAGAAAAGATCAAACGAATCTCCCCAGCAGAGATGTCCAGAGAGAAAACACCATCAGCCCCTCACACACATACACAGCATCAACTCCCCACTAACCCCCCCTCGACACCCCATTGGCTCCCCTCTAAAACCCCCCCAGCCCCAACCCCCTACAGTACATGGGCCAAGAGAACTCTGTAAAGTGTGAACATCCAGTATCAACACCACAATACAAACCATCAGCTCCCCTCCAACACCTCCCGAACCCTCTACACACCCCATCAGCTCCCCTCCAACTCCCCCCCAGTCCCCAACACACCCCATCAGCTCCCCTCCAATGCCCCCAAGTCCCCCACATCCCATTAGCTCCCCTCCAACACCCCCCAAACCCAAAAAACCCGCAGTACATGGGCCAAGAGAACACTTTAAAGTGTGACCATCCAGCATCAACCACACACAAATCCACCATCAGCTCCCTTCCAGCACTCCCCAATTCTCCCCTGCACCCATCAGCTCCTCTCCAATTCCCCCCAGAAACACACACACCATCAGCATTCCTCTAACACCCAATTGAACCTCCAACACTCCATCAGTTCCCCGCTAATACCTACACACACATATACAGCATCAACTCCCCACTAATGCCCTCCAAACCCCTTCACCCACACCATCAGCTCCCCTCTAACCCCCCCCCCCATGCACACATGAATTCACATCTGTGCTTCCCCTTCTGCAAGACTCAGGGCCTTCTGCTTCCACCAGCTCAGACCTGGAGAGACCCACCTAACCACAGGACCCTGAGCTCTCCCTGTAGTCAGGACGGACAGACCGACACTTTGCTCCCAAGATTAGCAGTAAAGTGTCCCCAGATAAGCACTGAGAGCCAGAAGAAACAAGCCCCAAACTTCAGCACTTCCTAAGCCTTTTTAGTTACACTGACTAACCAGCTGAACTCCCTTACCTAAAGGGCCTATTTGATTACTGATAAAGTCTTACATGGATATGAGAAACCTGCTCTCCTTGCACAGTACAGTCAGGAGACAAAGGAGCAGGAAGAAGAGGGTGTATGTCAGGAAGGGGAAGTTTCAAGTCCAGTGATTAAGTGCAGGTCTGTGATTCCAGACTTCACAAGTTCTAGCACTTTGAGATCTACTCAGGAAAAACACTATATAAGAACTAGGTATTATTACTTCTAACTCCACTGTGACCAGGCTGTTCTCTTTGACTATCAGTTCTTCCCCTCTGAAAGATAGAGATAAAAATACTACTACTTATTTACCGTACTAACCTATAAACAAGTGCTCTAGTAAAGCTATTCCTTTCTTAGTCAGCCTCACCATGCTGCAAGAGTCCCCTTTTATATACATTTTCCCCAGCATGCCTTTGTGGGGGTTGGCCCCTTAAATTGGCACAACCCAACAGCTGCAGGCTTGTAGGATAGGTTTTGCAAGTAGTAGCATTTCCTGGCTCTTTCAGCTGGTAAGTACCTACTATTATTTTTCCCTTTGCTTTGCTAAGAAGCTGGTTAGTTATCCTGCTTTCCTGCCTCCTAGAAGTACTGAGGCTCAGTTAGTTATATCTGAAAAGAGCTGTTACAATGTGGCTAGTAAGTAATTAGGAAAGTCAAATGATAGTATCACCCTGAGAGGAAGTAAAAGTTTACCTCAAAATAAACAGGTGTGTCAGAGTATGCTAGTAAAGCTCCTCCCCAGATAGTCTGCAGGGATTGGGAGGAAGGTTACTTCCCTTTATAATTAAAGAATGGTGGTCTGGCTGACTAGACTATCCTATGGGCCTTGGGGAGTGTAAGGGCACAGAGCTGGTCAGGGTGTGCTGCTGGTTCCCTGAAGGTGATAACAAGGTATATGTAAGGGGGGTGGCTTCCTTTTGAGGGCTCTGGTCTTCTCTCCCAGAGGTACAGAGCAGAGGGGAAAAACCATTGTTAGCATAGTGTGGCTGACTGTGATGGAGACTGGTACTCCCAGAACAAGCCTTGATCTAGTAAAGTTCTGGGCAGTAAAGATGGTATCCTAACTGGTTTTACTGTAATATCCTTCCTCTGTAACAATCAAGCCCAATGGGCTATGCGGGTGTTGGAAACTTGCCCATCTTTAATCCGATTAGATAGCAGAAACTAAAAGGGTGTGTGCGACGAGCGTAATACGATCAGGCTGAGGCCAATTAGGAAAGCAAAATGCTGTATGGCCCAACTAGTAGCTAGTAAGTACATCTCACAGTTGTGATGGGGCAACAGTCTGTACTGATACCCAAGCATCTCCGTTACGGCACCTCGTTCTACATTCAGGTGCTGAAACTGGCACTTGGGACCCCCCCCCCCATTAGCACTGTAGTGCCCAAGGTCAACCACTGTCTCTGTGCCTTGTGATCTCTAGGCCCTGTGCTGCATGCTATGATGAGCACTGCTATTTCTGTGAGTCTGTTTGTTCCTCATTGATACTATAAGTGAGACCATGGTTTATCAGCATAGGCAGCAAACTAAAGCCAGTGCATGGCAGAATTCTGAAATAGAAACTAGTAATAAAGAGAAGCTGGTTCATGCAGCAAACGGCTTTTCATTTCACAATATTTGTTAATGTGCTGACCTCGCAGCCAGCCTCCTATCATCCACAGGAAAAAGTGTAATTCTGTGGTAACCATAATTCTGAGCACAAATTACAGGCCTGACAACAGTGGAAAGCAAACATCCTATTACAAGGGTTTGTTTTCAGTGCTAAAATAATGGTGTATTTTAACAGTTGGCCAACAATAAAGAAGTCTGAATGCCAAAATCTTTTTAGCAGACAGGTACACAGGGAAGGGGCAGACAAGAAGTGTATTTGCTTTTTGAAAAGAAAAAGGCTGCACTGTTCCTGGAAAACTTCATTATCAGGCAGAGGCATCTTATCGGCCAATCTATCACTGTTCTGAATGTGCTCAAATTCAGAGCAAATTAAGCTAGGTAGAACCTCAATATGCCTCTTTCCACAAATTACCTCTTGCTGGGCTAATTAGCCTTACTTAGGGCTTGTCTACATGAGGAAATTGACTGGCACAGCTACAGTGGAATAACCTAATAATAATAATTCGGCTATAGCTATGCCAGTCAGTTTTTCCCATGTAGGCAAACCCAAAGAGAATGATGCACTCTTCTAAATTAAAGTGAATTATAGTTCTATAATGTATCTTACCAGCATCTCTTGCCATATGAAAGCTGCTTTTAATATGCTTGTTTCAAATCTCTTTATATTGAACAGTTAATTGCTAATAAGTAGTCAATTAGGAAATAGCAAACAATAAACACTTTGAAATTAGTCATAAATTCTTCACACAACAAATCATCCTCTAAAGGAAAACAATCATTGTGATCCTTTAGCACTCACCAGTGAACTTGGGCATGTGCTTCCTGCAGGAAAGATTTGAGCTTGGTGCATCTCCTTTCCAGAGTCAAGCACAGGGCTTTACTGCAGGGCTGTTTTTCACACGGCAAATACTCTTAAGAATAAAATGGTGGCTCCCTCATACATGTGCATTATGATAGTCTTTAATTACATGATCACATTCTATGTCTTCCACAGGATTGCTGCCTCATTTAGTGTACAGCATGGGTAGCTATTTAGTAATTCCTTGTGTGCTTTCAGCATGAATTCAGTGTTTGTGATGAATTAAACTATTTTCACAACATCCTGTGAGATGAGTTGTTATCCCAATTTACATGCAGGGAACGGAGGCATGAATTAAAGACAGTGTTTAAAAAGTGTAAACTAATTTTGGCTGCCTCCTTCAAAAGCCAAAGGGCCTGAGTGTTTTTTATTTTTATTTTTTGAGTATGTAAATTTCATATGTTCAGAGCTCAGCTTCCATTGACCTCAGTTATTGCTGAGCATTCACAGCTACACTGATGATCAGATCCCGGGTATCTCCTGCTGGACACCCAAATAATGAGGCACACAATTAGTGATCACTCATGCTGTTTGGTTTAAGAGATTTGCCCAGCATCACATAGAAACTCTGTGGCAGAGGCAGGAATAGAAGCCAGTTTTCTAGGGCAGCATTCAACTGCCTTAACCATGAGAACTATCTTTTTTTTTTTTTTTTTTTTTTTTTTTTTTTCTTCCTGTTGTCCTCAACATCATTCACTTACACACCTTCCAACTTCTGCAACAAATGAGGCAGGGTCCTGCAGACAACCGCCTCCTTCACTACACAGCCCTGATTCATCCCCGGGGCATGTCCAGCCTGTGTACTGAATGAGGCTGGTTCCTGTGGAAAATAATTAAGGACTAACATAACGCATACGCACAAGTGGGCTCAATTAGGGTTGCATGGGCAGCCTTAATTTTGGCATTTCCTAACTTTTGAGTGGTTGGCTTTGTGACCATAATGTTCGTTTAATATATTTTATTAACTCCTTAAATTAAAAAAAAAAAAATTGCCATGCAGAACTATATTGACCTTCCCCGCGCAGGTCATCATCAAGGGGGTCAGATCTTTAGATTCACAGCACAGGCCTCTGCCATCAGAACTAACTGTGTAACTGGTAGCAATAGAAAGCTGTTATCCACATGGACCTGCCAGTACAGGGGAATGAGATGCAGGCTTTGCCAGTGGATTTCACAGCTGTTTGCTGACTGCAGAGGAATGAGGAGACTTGGGACTCCTGAGTTCAGTTCCAGGTTCTGTAGGGAAGCTACAGACTGTGTCCCCTAACTTCTGCCCTCGGTGCTCTGCTCCTGCCCTTCCCCACCCACTTCTTCCTCCCTCCATCTTCTGTCCTCCTAACTACTGTTCCTCTCCCCTCTGCATTCGAGTGGAGTCACTCAGTTCCCTCCTTCTCCTCCCAGCACTCTCTTCAGGAAAATCTCCCACTGACTTCAGTGCTTATAAACCTGTTTAAGCTATCTGTGTATGAAAGGTCATATAGACACATAAGATCATTCTCATTAAATAGCATGAGTCCTGACTTCATGACAGTAGCTGAAACTATTTTAAAGCCTCTAAATCAAAACTTAACAGGTTACTGTCTCTAGGTGTAAAAATGCAGATATCAGGATATACAAGATGTTTGTATCTGCAGTAATGTGTGGATGACTGTCAGAAACACTAATCCTTTCTCTAAATAAGTCTCTCTTGCTTTAGGGCTGAAATATTACAATAAAATTAATCAAAATAGTTTCTGTCCCTTTTAATGGGGGGAAAAAACCACTATAAAAACAGTTTGACTCAGTCATTTAAAAGTTTCAACAGAGTGTTTAAAACTAGATATTGGTCTTTCCCAGTTTCAAATCACATCTTAAACCAATTCAGTAATGTGTGGCACATGAAAGCTTAAATTAATGGGCAATATTCCAAGAAAAATGCCCAATCCTATAAGCGGCTCTATGTAATAGGAACAACAAGAGACGGAATGAAATAGCAGGCTGTTGCTGTTAACATAAAAATGTGTTAAATTTATGTTGTAAATTGACCGGCTTAAGATCTAGCCAAGCTGATGAAGTAGGACTGGATTTCTCAGTGCATAATATAAATCTAGGTCTCACTCCAGCATGTCTGAATAGAACTTCTTGTCCCTGGCCATGGGATCTAAGCAACTCCAGCCCCTGTTGTGATAGATCAATATAAACCTCCATACCCACTCAGAACAAATTCCAGTGTGTCTTTTCTCCACTCCCATTAAAGTAACATATGTATAAACAGAACTCCAGTTTCAGAACAAACAGCCACAGGAACAAGTAAAGACACTGTGTCATCTCTTTCATTGCTAGCAACTCCCATGGATTTCCTTGGAAAATGAGAGCAGAATGGGTCTAACATGTCCAAATCGGTCCCATGTACAGAATGGAGGGACCTGAAATTCATTAGGTGATATTCATGCTGAAACAAATAGCTTAAATGGAATTAACATACAACTGTACAAGGACAGAACCCTACAGATGCTCTCTGCTGCATACCATTCCAAAAACAGCAACACATTGCTATTGATTCCTAGTGCCTGAGGATCAACTGTGCTAGTGCTTAAAATAAGGGCAAAGGCAAACTAAATAGCATTGGTGCTATGCTGTCATTGACCTTCTTCCGTTGATGGATTTGAATAATTACCCCGAAAGCCAGCAAAATGCACACAGGGTGGGGCTTCCTGAGTAGGGCTGGATTTCAGTGGTGTCCGGCTGTGAGTCTCAAGACAAAGAATCTCCTTTAAGAAAAGAACAGATAGTTCAAAAGGAAGTGTTGTAACAGCTTAAAGACCATTACACATGAACACTGGTTGCAGAGATAGTATGGTAGGCCATCATGCACCCTTTCCAGTCAACAACCACGGAACTGCATGCAAAATACCTACAACTCTTGAGTTGGGAGCATAAAAATTAGTACAACCAATTAAAACTACAGGCCAAACTGGCTTCCTGTGAGCTCCCCACACACACACACACACACACACACACATGCAGCTGATGCCAGAATATCACTCTTTATGTACTCTGAATTTATAACCCTCTACAGAGCCCTGTTCCAGACCTGAATTCATGACCATCATAGGGGAACAAGAAGTCCTGAATGTCAGATCCACAAATAACTATAAAATCCTTAGACTTTTAGTTTGACTATAAACTCTCTGAGGCAGTGGCAATCTCTTTGGTATATATCTGTACTGTACCCTACATAATGCGGGGCTAGGGCCTCTAAGCACTGCTGTGACACACATAAATTCACAAACCAATACTTTGTTTGACATTAGTTAGGGCTGTTTTAATCAAACTAAACCATGGAAAACTTGAAAATACAAAGTTAAGGATTGAATGATTGCAAAATCAAGCGCACTCAAGTTAAGAAATGCCCCAGTTAATATTTCCTATGTAACCTTAATTCAGCCTCCTTGTGGATACGCATTATGCTACAGTCTTTAATTACATACAGAGATGGCAAGCTTGGATTTAAGTGACTTGCACAGCATCTGATAGAAATTCTGTATCCCTACCTCTGCCACAGCCCAATTCTCTAGGGGGGCATTCGGCTAGCTGTAGACACCTGTGGAAACCTAGCATGGGATCATGTAGTTACAGACTGTATCATAATGCAAGTGCACAGGGAGCCTTAATTCTGGTATTTCGTAAATGTTGTGTTGGACTTTGCAATGTGTGGAAAGAGACGACTAAAGGAGTATGAAAGAAGTCTATACAATCATGACAGATGTGGAGAAAGTAAATAAGGAAGTGTTGTTTACTCCTTCTCATAACACACGAACTAGGAGTCACCAAATGAAATTAATAGGCAGCAGGTTTAAAACAAACAAAAGGAAGTATTTTTGCACACAACGCACAGTCAGCCTGTGGAACTCTTTGCCAGAGAATGTTGTGAAGGCCAAGACTATAACAGGGTTCAAAAAAGAATTAGATAAGTTCATGGAGGATAGGTCCATCAATGGCTGTTAGCCAGGATGGAAAGGGATGGTGTCCCTAGCCTGTTTGCCAGAAACTGTGAATGGGTGACATGGGATGGATCATTTGGTGATTACCTGTTCTGTTCATTCCCTCTGGGGCACCTGGCATTGGCCACTGTCAGTAGACCGGATACTGGGCTAGATGGATCTTTGGTCTGACCCAGTATGGCCGGTCTTATGTGTATTATCCTAGGCTTTCAAAAAACAAACTGAAAACTCTGTTTATTCAATCATATGGCATCATATTGACACTGGCATGGATCATCAGTAAGGGTTGCAATCTTTAGATCTACTTGAACTAATGGAGTAACTGATAGTAGACTGTCCTCCTCAGTGGACCAGCACTAGAGGGAGATGATTCATTTTGTGAATGGGGTTTCACAGATCTTTTCTCTCAGAGGAATGGTGATACTCAAACCTTGGCCTCCATTCCCAGCTCTCCAGGGCAGTGTGCTCTAGGGGGCAAAACTCTTCTGCCCATTCCCTCCACCCCAAAGTGTCACCTTTCTGCCCTGTTCTCTCCATGTCCTGGTCCTATCTCTTCTCCACTCTGGCTCTTCATCTAACCCATTTCCTCATCTAGACAATCCCAGTCTCCACTCAACAGGCTTCTCATCCCTGTCTCCCTGCTCAGTTTCCACCCCCAGCTCCTTGTCCCAGTCTCTGCACAGCCAATCCCAGTTCCCCCAGGCTTCTCATCAGATCTTCCCCCTGTCCAATGGGTCTCAGTTCCAGTTTCCTTCCCCGACAGTCAGTCTTCCACCCAGTCTCTCCACACTTCCCCTTCCAAACTTTGTCCACCCAGTCCCACCCCCATCCCAACTCCCAGTCTTTCCCTCCCTACCTTCCCACCAGAGCCCCCAGTCCAGTGTCTTCCACCCCCCCCCGCTATTTGTCCTAATCTATTTCCTATTCCCCCTGCAATCCAGCTTTCCCCCCTCTCCATTTGAATCAAGCAGCTGCCTCCTCCATGCCACCTGGGCCCAGTAGGGGGGCATTTAGTGCTTAGGAGAGAAGCTCCCTGCTCTCAGTTCAGGTCTCCAGACCCCAGCACAACCTGCAGCAGCTCAGAGCTGCAATTAGAGGGAAAGTCCTACACCGCCTCAGGCTGGAGCATGCCCAGTGCATGCAAAATCCTTCTTTGGGAATTTAACTGGCAAACTTTAAAGTCTGTAATGAGTATGTGTGAACTGCACCTTGGAGCATGTCTACACTGGCAGAGTTACAGCGCCGGCAGGTACAGCGCCGCTCAGAGAGCGCTGAAGGGAAACCGCTGTTGTGTGTTCACACTGTCAGCTACCTGTGCAATAACCTATTCGCATTTGCAGCGGTATTCAGAGTGGTGCATTCTGGGCAGCTATCCCACAGAGCATCTCTTCCTCTTCTGCCGCTAAGAGTTGGGAAGGCAGAGGGGGTCGCGGGGCATCCTGGGTCCTGTCCCAATGACCTGTGATGCATTGCTTCACATCCCAGCAATCCCTGTGCTTCCGTCCACATTTGGTGCCTTCTTTCAACGGTTTGTGTACTGCATGCCTTGTCTCTTCAGGCTGCAGGAATGTATCCCGAACCGTTGACCAGTATGCTGTTCACTCTGACCAACATATCCTGAGTGGCAGTGGAGTTTTTCCTTAAACTACAAAGGCAAGAGGAGTGCGACATTGATCTCACCAAGCATAGTAGCTATGATATGAGCTTGCTTGTCATTCATAGAGGTGCTGACTACAGTGGAATGCTGCTTTTGGGCTTGGGGAAACAAGCACTGACTGGTGGGATCACATCATGATGTACGCCTGGGATGACGAGCAGTGGCTGCGGAACTTTCGGATGAGGAAAACCACATTCAGGGGACTGTGATGAGCTCGCTCCAGCCCTGCAGTGCAAGGACACAAGAATGAGAACTGCCCTGCTGTTGGAGAAGCACGTGGTGATTGCACTGTGGAAGCTGGCTACTCCAGATTACTACCAATTGGTCGCTAATTAGTTTGGAGTGTGAAAGTCTACCGTTGGACTCGTGTTGATGGAAGTGTGCAGGGCCATTAATCGTATCTTGCTCTGAAAGACTTTGCACAAATGGGCTTCCCTAACTGCGGAGAGATGATGGATGGCACGCATATTCCAATTCTGGCACCACACCACCTGGCCACTGAGTACATTAATCAGAAGGGGTATTTCTCAATGGTTGTCCAGGCACTTGTGGATCACCATGGGCATTTCACAGACCTTGACACAGGCCGGTCCAGAAAGGTGCATGACGCATGCATTTTTCGGAACACTGGCCTGTTCAGGAAGCTGCAAGCAGGGACCAGAAGATCATCGTAGGGGAAGTCAAAATGCCCATTGTGATCCTGGGAGACCCCACCTACCCCTTAATGACGTGGTTTATGAAGCCATGCACGGGGCAACTTGACAGCAGCAAGGAGCGGTTCAACAGGCTAAGCAAGGGCAGGATGACTGAGTGTGCTTTTGGTGGTTTAAAAGCCTGCTGGCGCTGCCTCTATGGGAAGCTGGATCTGGCTGATGACAATATTCCTATGCTTATAGCTGCGTGCTGTAGACTCCATAATATTTGTGAAGGGAAGGGTGAAAGCTTCACTCAGGGTTGGACCACAGAGGCTCAGTCCCTGGAGACTGAGTTCAAACAGCCAGAGACCAGGGCTATTAGAGGGGCACAGTGGAGGGCCATAAGGATCAGGGATGCCTTGAAGCTGAAAGCCACTGATATTTGTTGATCTGCTTGGGAGTGCAGTGCTTGTAATGCTAGGAGGTGATTGGTGCACATGATGCAATATGTGGATTAACATAATTGTATGTTGCTTTGCAGTGCTCTTTTTGCTTTCAGTTAATAGAATAAAGATTGACTCTCTCCTCCAGTTGTCTTTTATTAAAAGAATTGTTGGGTTTTTGTTTGTTTGCTTTCAAACCAGCAGCAGAGAGGGGTATGGGGGAACGGAAGGTCCCAGGAGGCGGTGGGGTCTCGGGACAGCTAAAGATTTGTGTATGTCCAGGGATCATATCCAACCTTCTCCTTTGGAATACATTGCAGTAGATACTGTACTTCAGCAGGGCCAAACTGCAGAGGGCTGGGTGAGTGCAGTGGGTAGTAGGAGTCCGCAGTGCTGGACTGTGAGGGGGGAGGAGTGGAATGCCGCGGGTATAGACTGGAGCCAGGAGGTTGATAAGAGTGTGTTGGTGATGTCTGGGGGGGCTCATGGGAAAGAGTTTTGTGACCAGGGCTGCAGGGAAGGGCAGGTGTGGAGCTGCTCAGTTTGAAGAGTTAGTATCACCTGGAGCATGTCTGTTTGGCGCTCCATAATCTTTAAGAGCTGCTCCGTGGCTTCATTCTGGCATGCCACATTCTCCTTTTGGTCCCTCTTCTCGCTGTCCTGCCACTCCTTCAATTCCTGTTTCTCAGCGGCGGAGTGCATCATAACATCCAGAAAGTTCTCCTTAGTTCTTCTTGGCCGCTTTCTAATTCTGTGCAGCCGTTCAGACGCCGATAACAGAGGGGCCAGGGCAGAAGCCACAGTCTTGGAGAAAACCCTTCCGATAACAAAGAGGGAGGCTGGGCTCACAAGATCATCTTTGAAGTTTAAACACAACATTTTACAGAAGCAGTATTGTTTGTTTGCAACACAAACACTGATTCGGTGATTTAAAACACCACCAATACCCTCTCACCTGTCACTAACTGGCTGACCCCAGGCAAGCACACATGAGCCACAAGACCCCCAAAATGCTGAGTAGCTGCAGGGGCAGGGGAAATCACTCTTCCCGGGCCCCGCGGTACACTGGGGGAGGGGGCCTTTGGGGGGGGGGGGAGAGCCAGCACTGTAGGGGGGCCTGATAATCATTCCTGTCCCCACACTTTCCACAGGCTGTGATCATTATGGAAGATCTCTCGCGCTGAGGGTGAGCAGGGAACCAAAGGAGGGTTTTCTCCAAGACTGCAGCTTCTGCCCTGGCCCCTATGCAGCTCTCCTCTGTGCAGCAATGGTGTCTTTCTCTTTCTCTCTTCTTCACCCCCCCCCCCCACCCCCATGGTGACATCTGAAAGTTACCGTTAATGGGGCAAGAAACAAAGCAGCTCTGTTGAAGAACCTGCAGCAGCAGATTACCCAGTATCTTCACAAGTGTTTCCTGTAGATCTCTGAGGGAAACTTCAATGAAGTGAGGGAGTCAATCAACAGCCTGTTCTGCCATTTGGACTAGGCATGCAGTGGGAGACCAGCCTGCTTTCTGCAACCCTCCTGCCCCCAACAACTCGCTTCAGCAATTCCCAAAATCAGATCCAGGGGCCTCCTCTCCTGTTTGTGCTTCACCAAGATCTGACTGCTGTGACTGGCTAGGCTCCTCTGGGGTACAAAAGAGCTCCTGGCTGCCTGCATCTCTGGCCTCAGAGTCCCCCCGCCTCTAGGTCCCCCCTCCGCATCCTCGTCCAAGATTTCCTCCTCCTAGCTCGGTCCACTCTCAACTGGCATGTGAGTCACCAAAGTATCCACAGTGGCCTTCATAGTGCAAGAGGGGTCGCCACCGAGAATCGCGTCCAGCTCTTTGTAGAACCGGCAGCTCGTGGGCACAGCACCAGAGCGGCGGTTTGCCTCCCACTCCTTGTAGTAGGTTCCACAGCTTCTTCACTTTGACCCTGCACTGCAACGTGTCCTGGTCATGGCCCCTCTCTGCCATGCATTGTGAAATCTGTCTGTAGGTATCAGAATTCCTATAACTGGAGTGCAGCTGGGACTGGACAGCCTCCTCTCCCCTCATGCTGACAAGGTCCAGCAGCTCGACATTGCTCCAAGTAGGGGATCGCCTGGTGCTTGGCGCAGGCATGGTCACCTGGAAAGATGCGCTGAGACCACTGCCTGCATCACCAAGCAAATAGAAAGGGGACTTTCAAAGTTCCAAAGGAATTTATGGGGTGGAGCTGACAGTTAGTCACCTGAGGGCAGGGCAGTAGAGGTCAAACCAATGACCAGAGAGGCGAGAACAGGCATTGTGGGACACCTCCCAGAGGACAATTGCAGCGCTGTAGCCCCAGCGCAGAAAGCTCGACCACTCTCATCAGGGTGGCTTTTTAAAACACTACAACTGCACAGTTTTTTACGCACTAAGTGGCTTGGCAGTATGCACCTCAGGAGTTACAGCGCAGAAAGCTGTTTTACTGCGCAGAAACTTGCCAGTGTAGACAGGTCCCGAATTTACTGACAAAGAGTTGTGCATACTGTAATATTTACTCAGAACATGTTAGTCTACAGGACCTTAGTTTAAAATGTGCTTTAAAAATACTTCATTAATGTGTTGCTGAAGATTATAAAATCACATCTCAAAAATCCTTGCATAGATTTTTAGATGCACAATCTGAGTATTCATCTTTAGCCTTAAATGCTTGGATCTTCAGACATCTAGTGTGTGGGTTTTTTGTTTGTTCGTTATTAAACAAATCCTTCAAAAGACCATCCTTAACTAAAATGCCCATTTTGATTTTAATTACTATAGTACAAAAAACTTGCTTCCAAAGTCTTCCTATCTATCCCTTTCTCCCATCACCTGCCTGTTGAAGAGAGCCCTTAAAGGGACAACACTCCTTTCTTTCCAGATAGAAACTCATTTGTCCAGCTTTCTTTACTTCTATTTAACTCGTTTTAAGAGAACCCTCCAGCAAAATCAGTACCTTAGTAAGATATAAAATCCTTTTGTTATGCCTTAAAGAATGTTTCCAAATATTTTTAAATTGGTGAAATTTCATAAACATGTCTATTGTTATGGAGATCACACAAAGTAAATTGGTGTTCCCTTTTTCTAAAAGCAATGAACGTTGTTATGAACACACTAAACCTCTGAGACTGATTTAATTTAAAATGTCTTTGTTTCAGTGAGTTAAATATGTAGTAATCTGGAATGATTACTTTATGAAGGCTAAAGCGTACATTTAAAATATAAAATCAGCTTAGAAATAAATACTGATTAAAAAAATGTAAAACCGAGAAGAGCTGCATCATGTATTCCATATTTAATGTTGTATTCAGCAGGACAGGTGACTTGCCCTTACTACGGTTTTTGCAAATAAATCTGACAAACTTCAGGGTATATTAAAAAAAAAAAAAAACTGACTGATACTTTTTTTTATTCCCAAGTTTAGTGCTTTTAATTAGGTACCTTCTGCATGTCCAGTCTTTACCATCTGGCATGCAGTGGAAAACATGCTCCATATTCTTTAGAAAGAAACTTCAGAAGAGTGTTTGTCTTTTGTTTTTCTTCTCTTCCCCCGCCCCCCCTTCCCCGCAATGTCATTTGCTCCATTTGGGTTCAGGGATTTGGCTGGAAGTGGGTGAGCAGGGAGGGGGAGGGAAGAGAGAGGAGGGAGACTGTGGTGAGAGGGTGGGGCCTGGGGTAGAGTGGGGGTGGAGTATGGGCAGGGCCACAGGCAGAAGAGTTGGGCTGGGGAGCTAGCCTCCCCAAGCCACAGCTTCACCCACGGCCCATGACAGCAGGTAAGAGCGGGTCAGCTCCTGCACACTGCAGTCCCCTTAGGTAGGGGCTGTATTCACAGAGCCAAATGTGCTGGGGCCGTGTATCGTGAGGGAGAGGGTACGGGGATCTCTGTGGGGAATTGTGACTCGCCACTGCCGTGAGGCAGGCCAGGTGGCTCGGTATCCTTTGCTGCCTCATCTCTCTTCCCTCCCTTCCCCCCCCCCCCAGGCTGCAGTTGGGCATAGGTGCATAAGTTTAATAATAATACTGTGTAGGGCCCCATAAATCCTAAGGACAGCCCTGAATAAGCACCTTCCATTAGTGTATTCAGCAACTTGACTAACATCTATCATGTTTTCTTTCTGTGCAGTGGAGTGTCTTGTTGTGTGTTGGTGTGTGTGTGTTTTTTGTTTTAAGAGTGATAGATGTTAGCAACAAGAAGAAAGTCAAGGAAAGTGTGGGCCCCTTACTGAATGAGGAGGCAACCTAGTGACAGAGGATGTGGAAAAAGCTAATGTAATCAATGATTTTTCTTTTTTTTGCCTCTGTCTTCATAAACAAGGTCAGCTCCCAGACTGCTGCACTGGGCAGCACAGCATGGGGAGGTGGTGACCAGCCCTCTGTGGAGAAAAGTGGTTCAGGACTATTTAGAAAAGCTGAATGAGCACAAGTCCATGGGGCCGGATGCACTGCATCCGAGGGTGCTAAAGGAGTTGGTGGATGTGATTGCAGAACCATTGGCCATTATCTTTGAAAACTCATGGCAATCGAGGAAGGTCCCGGATGACGGGGATTACATTAGCCTTTTTCCAATCTTTAAAAAAGGGAAGGAGGCTCTAGGGAACTACAGGCCAGTCAGCCTCACCTCAGTCCTTGGAAAAATCGTGGAGCAGGTCCTCAAGGAATCACTTTCCTCTAAGTGCTTCAGAATTGATCAGGAGCAGTCGGCATGGATTTACCAAGAACAAGTCATGCCTGACTAACCTAACTGCCTTCTATGATGAGATAAATGGCTCTGTGGATGAGGGGAAAGCAGTGGACATGTTATTCCTTGACTTTAGCAAAGCTTTTGATACTGTCTCCCACAGTATTCTTGCCAGCAAGTTAAACAAGTATGGGCTGGTGGAATGGACTATAAGGTGGACAGAAAGCTGGTTAGATTGTCGGGCTCAACGGGTAGTGATCAATGACTCCATGTCTAGTTGGCAGCCAGTATCAAGCAGAGTGCCCCCAGGGTTGGTCCTGGGGCCGGTTTTGTTCAGTATCTTTATTAATGATCTGAAGGATGGCATGGACTGCACCCTCAGCAAGTTTGCAGATGACACTAAACTGGGAGGACTGGTAGATATGCTGGAGGGTAGGGATAAGATAGAGGGACCTAGACAAATTAGAGGATTGGGCCAAAAGAAATCTGATGAGGTTCAACAAGGACAAGTGCAGAGTCCTGCATTTAGGATGGAAGAATCCCATGCACTGCTACAGAGTAGGTACTGAGTGGCTAGGGGGCAGTTCTGCAGAAAAGGACCTAGGAGTTACAGTGGACGAGAAGCTGGATAGGAGTCAGTGTGCCCTTGTTGCCAAAAAGACTAAAAGCATTTTGGGCTGTATAAGTAGGGCCCTTGCCAGCAGATCGAGGGACGTGATCGTTCCCCTCTATTTGACATTGGTGAGGCCTCATCTGGAGTACTGTGTCCAGTTTTGGGCCCCACACTACAAGAAGGATGTGGAAAAATTGGAAAGAGTCCAGCGGAGGGCAACAAAAATGATTAGGGGTCTGGAGCACATGATTATGAGGAGAGGCTGAGGGAACTGGGATTGTTTAGTCTGCAGAAGAGAAGAATGAGGGGGGATTTGATAGCTGCTTTCAACTACCTGAAGGGGGGTTCCAAAGAGGATGGATCTAGACTGTTCTCAGTGGTGGCAGATGACAGAACAAGGAGCAATGGTCTCAAGTTGCAGTGGGGGAGGTTTAGGTTGGATATTAGGAAACACTATTTCACTAGGAGGGTGGTGAAGCACTGGAATGGGTTACCTAGGGAGGTGGTGGAGTCTCCATCCTTGGAGGTTTTTAAGGCCCGGCTTGACAAAGCCCTGGCTGGGATGATTTAGTTGGGAATTGGTCCGGCTTTGAGCAGGGGGTGGGACTAGATACCCCCTGAGGTCCCTTCCCACCCCGATAGTCAGGGTTGCTGGGCGCTGGTTAGCGGAGGCAGAGCAGAGCAGAGCAATGCCGCCGGCGCTGGGAGCAGGGGGCGAGGGGGGCGATGGCGGTCCCAGCAGCGGGTCTCTCTCCAGAGGTGACCGCGAGCCGGTACAGCCTGCGGGTGAGAGCCGGTACACGGGCAGGGCAAACGGGGCAGCCGCCCTGGCAATGGCCAATGCTCCGGGGCGGGCGGGCAGCGCTGAGGGGCTGGCGGGGGGAGGCGGGTCCCAGCCCCTGCCAGGGGCCCGGCCCAGGGCCCCGCCGCCCTGCGCGCAGTGAGTCCGCTCAGCTCCCCCGTCCCCATCAAACGGGGGGGGGGGCACAGACTGACCGTCTCCGAGCTCCGCCGCCCGCGGGCTCTGGGAGCGCGTCCTGCCGCCCACCCGAGGGGGCGGGGCCCTGGCCGGGGGGCGGGGGGGGGCAGAAGGGGGCGGGGCGGCGCGGGGCGGGGGGGGGGGGGGCCCTGGCCGGGGGGGCGGCGCGCGGCGGCTGGGCGCGGGCAGCTCGGGCTCCGTGTGTGAAGCCCGTCTCTCAGGCTGCGTGCGTGAAGGCCGCGGGCCATTGTGAATCGTGACTATCGCGATATTGGCCCGGCGAGGTTTTGCGTCTCACCGGCCACCGGTTCTGCTGCCGTCCTCACTTTGCCCTGATTCGAAATGGCCGCCGCCTCCCTGCGATGACATGGGGCCGAGGCCATAGGCTGCCCTCAATCAAAATGGCTGCCAGTCCCGGGCGGCTCTGCGCGCGGCAGCCAGGCTGCCCCTAGTAAACATGGCCTCCATCTCCCACCGCTCCTAGGGCGCTGAAGCCAGGCCGGCCTCAGGGAAGATGGCTGCCGCCAGTGCTCCAGGAAGGGAGAAGGGCACCGTGAGGAGGCGGCTGACCCGCTAGAACGGCCTTCCCCGGGGTGACCGAGCCCAGGCGCCTGAACCGCCGAGTTTCATGGCCAGGCAGTTGCTTTGGCAGCGCTAGGAGGGGCCCTCACGCAAGGAACCATAGAGCAAAAGGGGCGTGGGCAGAGTGACCCCAGAGCAGTCCCTATAGCAGGAAAGAGCCATAGAGCTGCAGGGGCTGGGAGCGCACCCTCTCGTGGCTGGAGTGCGTCACTGCAGCTCAGCAGGTCCCCGCAGCAAGCCTTGTTCGCCCTGGGGGGGACTGAAGTCTCTTCCCTTTGTAACCGCAGGGGTAGCTCTACCTGGCTGCACACCCCAGGCAGCACCACCCAGCTCCAGGGCTTGTCTTATCTGGTGATGCTGCTTCGCTCTCATCAGATGAACAGCGAGGAGTCCGGTGGCACCTTAAAGACTAACAGATTTATTTGGGCATCAGCTTTCGTGGGGAACAAACCCACTTCATCGGATGCATGGAGTGAAATGATGCAGGCATTGTTATGCTGACACGTGCAGAGACGGGAGTCGTGTCACTATAACAATGCCTGCATCTGTACAAGTGGCTTTTTAACCCACGAAAGCTTATGCCCAAATAAATCTGTTAGTCTTTAAGGTGCCACCCGACTCCTTTGTTGTTTTTGTGGATACAGACTGACACGGCTCCCCCCTGAGACGTCTCATCAGATGGGCACTAGTGACCCAGTTTTGTGAGCCCTGGTCTCCGGGTGCACTAGGGGCATGGGGCTGAGCCTGCGTCCGTGCAGACAGGGACAGTGTGACTGGCAATGGAGGGAGAGAGCAGTGCAGGCCTGGGGCGCTCCTGGATACACAGCCTGAAACCTCGGTGTGTAAACGGGTGACTTCCTGTCATTATGCAAATGAAGCCTTTGGCAAGGGGGACAGGCTGCTTCCCTGGGGCTGCTAGTGCAGGTAGCCCTACAGCGTAGCTGCCCGAGGAGCTCCATCCTGACCTGTCCGGTCAATGCAGCTGGGCCTGCTACCAGAATTGCTCAAGGCTGCAGCGGGGCTATGGTAGCAGCCGCCGCTCAGCGGCTTGAGGAGACCCGTTGTTCTCTGTGTTGCCTGGCAGGGCCAGTAACAGTCTGTAGTTAGAGGGAGGGAAGGGAGTTCACCATGGCCTGGTCTGGCCTGGCACTCCCAGCCGTTCACATCTGCACAAAGTGGGTGTGAAAGCCCCAGAGCAGAGGGGAGCCATTCACATTCACTCTGCACAGTGGGGGCTTGGGGGCAGAGCTGCGGGGAATCGGGCTGGGTTCTTTCTTTGCCTGCTGGTTTCTGAGCCTTTAGGCTGCACGCGGGGCCCAATTTCAATCTCTTCTCTTTTCATATGAGCTAGAAACGATTTTTACAAACCCAGAGTGGGTTCTCCTGTAGTCACGTGACTCCAGGTGCTGGCACTTTTCAAAAAGCGCCAACTGTCGGTGTGAGCCTGGAGAGCCGGCAGCACTGGAGTGCCCACAATCCGTAGCTGAGCACTTGTCTCCAAGGGCAGCAGCAGGGACCAGCGCGAGCCACAGGCTCCCTGTATGGCCACATCAGCAGATCCCACCCAGATGGGACGCAGTCCCAGGGAGTGGGGAGACCGGCAGTACAGAAACCCAAGTCTTGGCCAAGGCCCCTTGCTGCTCCTCCATGGAATGGCAGTGTTAGTGCAGACAGAGGGGGCTGTTTCTGGGTTGCCTTGGCCTCTGCGCTGGTCCCCCCGCTGCCCTGCCCCTCCACAGAACTGAGCCGGGGGGATGCAAGTACAGAGCCTAGTGCAGCCCCAGCCGGTGCCCCTATTTCCTGAAGGGGGCTCAGCCTAGAGCCATGAGTCTGAGCCTGCCTCTGCCACCTTCCCCGGCCCTCCCTGTTGGTTAATCTGGCGGGATCGTGGGCTGCCTGCAAACTCCTGAGTGCTGGAGCTTGTCCCGCTCCCCCTGGGGCCCCTTGGCCGGCAGCCCTGGGAGTGAGTGACAGGCCCGGAGATGGGACAAAGGAATTCTCCCCAGCCCTGCTGCCCCCTCAACCCCGAGTCCTAGCAGCACCACTGCTTCCCCTGATCCTCCTCCTCCTCCCCCAGGCAGCCTGGCTGCTTGCCCTGCCTGTGAGTCAGCTGGGAGCAGCCCTGGAGGTGGCACCGGCTCTCGGCTGGGAGAGCCGCACACCTTGGTACAGCTGAGGAGGCAGGGATCCCAGGGCTCCGGAGCAGGGAGAACGAGGGACAGGCCTGAGCCCCAGCTTGCCCCACCTCCAGCAGGGAGAGAGAAGACCAGAGCAGGTATTTCCCCCCCCACACGCCGAGAGGAGGGGGAGCACTGTCCTGCTGGGAGGGGGGCATGAGCAATAAGAAGGGGCTGCCCCTGTGGTGGGGGTAGGTTCCCAGGGAGTGGGGAGGACCAGGACTGGGGCTGGGGTGTGGATTTGGGGCAGGCGAGCGCCACCTTCACTCGGCGGGGGCAGGCGACAGCAGGGCACTGGCTGAGCGCCAGAGCTGTGCGGTGCCAGCCGGGCAGGGAGCTCAGGGAACTGGCAGGTGGGTGGGGACCTGCAGCAGTGCCTGGCATCAGCCCTAGCCCAAATGAGGGGTGACAGGAGCAGCCTGTGTGAGCCCCCCACAGTAACGGCTTCCTGGGGGGCTCTGAGCAGCACAGACTGCACAGGTCTCCAGCCTGTCCTTGGTACCATGCCTGGCCCCGGCATCCTCTCCAGGGAGTGTGGCAGCCGGGGGCTGTGGCTTCCCAGCCCTGTGATGGGCCTGGGGCTACTCGCAGGAGCCAGGCACTGGGGAGCTTCAACCCCCTTCACACCCTCCATCCACGTGTGGCCCCAGACCCAGATCCCTGCCAGCCACATGGACCATGTCCCAGTATGGCCAGCTCCGGTGGCGAGACCCCCCAGCTCCAGCACGTCCCCGGGTCAGGGACTGTGCTAGCCCCGCTGGGCGCTAGCAGCCCCTTGGCTGCTGGGGCTTGGATTCAGGGCTCTGACCCTGGTGCCTCTGCACAGCAGGAGTGACACAACCCAGCTGGGTCTGGGGCGTCCAGGAGGGGCCCGTTGGGCTGTGACTAACCCCCCAGTGCGCCGTGTGCTCTGCCCCACTCTGGCGCACGTCCTTCGGGCCGTGCTGGGAAGTGCGTGGAGGGCACGGCTGAGATCCCTGATCTCCATGAAAGTGGCCGGGGGCTCAGAGAGCGTTTTCCTGCCACTGCCTGGGCTGCAGAGGACAGAGAAATGCCATCTTGGTTAACGACCCTCGGAGCATTCCTCACACCAGGGCCTAGCTCCCCTGCTGCGCAGCGCCTCTGCCAAGCCCTCAAGCAGGGGCACTGGGCGGGGTGGCAGCTCCACGCGGTCCCTTTTCCCTGGCCTCGGTGGGTTTGGCACTGCTCTGGGGATGCAGGCACCTGTCCCCAGTGAGCACACTGCAGCCAGGCAGGCCGGTCGTCCAGCTGCGCTCACTACCCTTGGGCCTGTGGGGAAGGGCTGAGGCGCTGGTGGAGTCGAGGATGCCCCAGCGTGAAGCAGCGCTTGGTACTCGTAGGCTGCAGCGCGGCTCTGGGCCAGGTCACTGCATGGAGCCCACTGCTGCTCCCAGCATGGAGCCTGGGGGTCCAGCCAGAGCAACTGCAACTTAACAAGGTGGGAGAGAGTCCTCAGTGAGGGCCCAGCCAGCCTCTGCAGCGCCCCTCCCCACTGCTCTGCCATGCATCCCACCTCTGCTACTGCCCCTTGCCCTGGGCATCCAGCCCTCTTGGAGATGAGGCTGGGCGTTTCAGGGCTCTGGGCTATACAGCAGCCTGCAGAACTGGGGCTTGAGTGGCGGGAGGACACACGGGACTGGCCAAGGCAGAGGCTGCTCAGGGCTGTGGCTACCTGGCACAAGGTCCCTTGTCAGCCCTAGGCCTTTGGGTTGCTGCTGGCTGAATGAGCCCTGGAGCTGGGGGTGCAGGGCAGCAGCAGGGACAGGGTGAGGAGTAGGGAGCACCCAGTCCTGAACCTCCCGGAGTACCTGTTGGGCTAATGCACGTGGTTGGAGCCCTGCTTTGGGGCAGCCTGTGTCCTCAGCCCCCACTCCTGGAGCAGCCCGCTGGCAGGGGCAGTGCTGGAGGCCAGTGGGTCTGTCTCACCTGGGCAGGGGGATGGGGTCAGGACTCCTGGGTTCTAGTCTCTGCTCTGGCTGGGGTCTAGAGGGTAGAGTGGGGAGGAATGGGAGTCCAGCTCTGCCCCAAGTCCCTCTGTGACCAGTGGTGAAACCTCGAAGCCTCTGTGCCTCAGTTTCCTTCCTGCACATGGGGGTAGCCCTGCAGAGGGGGCTGTGAGGGGCCATCCGGGAATGCCGGAAGGGCTGGGGAGACACTCTGAGCACAGGTCCTGCAGGTGGGTTAGCTCTGTGCAGCAAGCCAGCAGCTGGGATTTCCCGGACTGCTTCCTCCAGCTGTGCACCTGGGATCCCTGCTCTGATGGGCTGGGGAGGGCCTCCCGCCCTGTGACCACCACCATGCTCTATGGCTCAGGCTGTGCACTTCCACCAGCAACCTCCCCTCCCCTGCCTTGTGGCCAGAGCAATCCTCCTGTTGCCGGACAAGGGCAATTTCCCCCTGCCCTGGGGCATGGCCTATGGGCCAGGCATAGCCTGGCAGCTGCCCCTGGGGATCCTCCTCCCTATGGCTCCAGCTGCTCGCCAGCCCCCCAGGCTCCCTCGCCACCCTACCCCCTTCCTGTCCTTCATTAACAAAGGGGTGGGTGGCAGGGGCTTGGCCCAGCGCAGCACCCACCTCCTGGGGCAGGGAGTCCCGCGGGTCCATGGGGCACCCTGGCAGCTGGGTGGCACATGGCTGTAACCAGTGGCTCCCGCATCCTGCAGAGCTGGGGAAGGAGGCGCAGGCATGGGGGCCTGAGGGGATCCCAGCTCCCTTCACTTGCATGGAATTAACGGCCAAGGCAGAAATGCCAGGCCCTCCCAGGCAGCTCTGCCCCGGTGCTCAGGGCAGCTGGGAAGTGGGACGTAACTTGGGGCTGCTGTGAGTGTCCCCCTTGGGGGCTTGGTGAGCATGCGGGACGGCTGCCAGAGCCCCCTAGTGACATGCAGCGAGCTGTGGCTGTTGTGGGAGAGCCGAGGGGAACGGCAGGGGCCTTGGCGTGTCCAAGGGCCAGGGCACATGGGCATGTGCCCTGTGCATGCACTGAGCCCAAAGCAGCGCAGGCCAGGGCCCTGCAGACAGGACCCTGCAGGGGGTCACTCAGTCACCCCCCAGGAAGACCAGGCCTGGGCCAGGCAGGGGTGCTCCAAATGAAGCAGCTGCCCAGGACAAACCTGGTGAGGGGCCCCGCCCAGCCCGGAGATCCTCCCTACCGTGGCTGACGCATGAAGCTCTCCGCTCCCCCCCGGGCATGGGGTGGGCACGGCTCCATGCTGTGCAGCTGGCTTGGGCTTGCCGGGGCTCGCTGAGCGCGGGGGGCGGGAGGAGAAGCCTGCTAAGCTGGTTAGGCTACACCGGGTATGTTCCTGTTTGCCTCTTGGCCTGGCGCCCGTCCTCTGCGTCTCCACCACGCGGGAGCTGGCTGGCTGAGCCCCCAGCGATGCCCAGTCACGGGGGCCATGCAGGCCCCTGAGCACAGGCTGCCCGGTCCCACCCTCCCACGTGCTCTCTTCCCCTGCAGGAGGCCTGACCCCGCAGTGCGGTGCTGGGGACGCAGACCCGCCACATGGCGAAGGGCCCCGGCTGCTGCCACGGCTGTGCCACCTGCCTGCTTGGCCTGTACAGCTGCCGCTGGGCCGAGAACAAGAGGAAAGGCCTGAGAACAACCAAGGTGAGTGGGTGGGAGCAGAGCCGAGCTTGGGCCCTTGGCCTGCCCCTCACGCCGTGCCGCACGGGGAGAGCCTGGGCCTCCTCATGGGGGGCTGGGGTCCCCTCTTGGGCAGAAGGCATCTCCCTGTCCACTGCAGTGCGGCAGGTGGGGGGGCCCTCGTGGCCCAGGCTGTGGGTGCTGGGCAGCAAGCGCACCTGTCCTCACGCCCACGGGCAGCTCTCCGTGGGGCACAGGGCAGCAGGTGCCGGGCCACAGCAGCACTGCCCCGAGGGGGGTGCTCAGACATTCCCCTCTGCTCGAGGCAGAGCTCTGCCAGGGCTGGGAGCGTCGTCAAACGCTGGGCCGGGGGCGCATGGCCCATCCCGTGCTCTGGGGGTAGGGGGTCAAGTCTCCTCTGGCACGGCTGCATTTCCTGGGAGCAGTGGTGATGTTAGACTCGCTCCCAGCCCTGCTGGGCTCCTGCACCCATCCCGCACCACAGACCGCCCACAGCCTCCTGCGCATGCCAGGGTCCCCAAGGCCCTGCAGTGCTGGGGGGCTGGGAGATCCCAGGGGCTCTGCAGGGCTGGGGCTGTTGGGGGATCCCAGGGGCTCTGCAGGCTCGGGGGCGGGGGACCCTGGGAGCCTCTGAGGCCTCTAGCTCCCATGGGTGGGGCTGAGTAGCAGCTTGTCCCATCTTGTTGGGAATTTGAGAACAAACCCTGATTAGAAACGTGCCCCGCTTGGCGGCAGCAGCAGTTCCCTGGGTGTGAAGCATGTGGGGCTGGCCTGAGGGCAGAGGACACCGTCTCTGGGTTGGTCCCTGCTTACACTGCTTGGGTAGGGCACCCGGGCTGCCAGCACGCCCACATGTGCTTAGTAACAGCACTGGAGGCTCTGTGCTTCCACCCAGGGTGTAACGTACCTGGTAGCCGCACAGGCAGGGCTTAATTTGTACCGAGCTGGGGCGGTACCGAGCGGCCGGGGGCATCCGTTATGAATGTCAAATACTTTTTTTAGCCCCAGCTCCTCTTCCATTGCACAAGGCGCTGAGGCCATGCGGAGGGGAAAGACGGGCCCCAGGTCACACAGCAAGTCGGGGAGGGGCTGAGAATAGAACCCAGGAGTCCTGGCCCCTGCTGTAAGGACTATTCCAACCCTAAGCTGTTTGAACCCCCACTCGTTCTTATGGAACTCCTGTGTCTGTGCCTGCCCCATTTGGGGCTGTGGCTCCATCCTGGCCTGCTCCGGCCTGTCCCCGATGTGGGTAAAACAGCCCCCCTGGGTGGTGATCACCACCCTCTTTCAGGGCTTGGGGGAGGTCCTGGCACCTCTTCCCACTGTAGCGTGGAGGCAGGGGCGGGCAGAGCACAGAGCCAGGGAAGCAGCCGTGATGGCCTTTGGCACACAGCTGGCAGACAGGCGTGGGGCCAGGCTGCCCTGGGCTCTCCCGCGGAGGCTCTGCATGCCCGGGTGGCTGATAGCTGCGCTGGAGGGGCCAGTGCGTGGCCGGTAGGAGCCTTGCAGTCTCTTACGTGTCCGCTTTGGTTTTCAGTGCGACTGTAGCTGGTTCTTCTTCCTCTTCTGCGTCTGCTTCTTCGCACTCGTATGGCTCTACCATGCCCTCATCCTCCTCAATGACTTCCACAACTTCAATGAGTACGTACCTGTCTGGACCTTCCCTGCCCCCCCCCGTCTGTCCCCCCCCCCCCTCCCCCCCCCCCCCCATTACTCCCTCCCCCCACTGTCTGCCTCCCCCAGCACCTGGCACCTCCCTTCCCCACCCTCCGTGTCCAGCACCTCCCTTCCCCATCCCCCACTGTCTGCCTCCCCACCCAGCACAAAGCAGCTCCCTTCCCCACCATCTGTGCCTGCCCCTGGTGCCCCCAGCACCCAGCCTCGTCTGACTGTCCCCTCTGCTTGGCAGGTTCCTCTTCAGACAGACGCAGTGGTGGGTAGACTGGTCCCTGCCCCTGCTCGGAGTCACGGTGCTGCTGGTCACGTATTCGGCCCTGCTGCTGGTAGGTCCTGCTCTCTGGGGCCCTTGCTGCAGCCTACCCGCTGGAGACACTGCTCCAGATCTGCTGTGCTGAGCTTGCTCAGGTCCTCTGCTCTTTGGAAGCTTCTGAACGACGCTGATTGGCCTGGGGCCCTGGGGCCGGGGCCCGAGGGGGTGGGCTGGCCTAGGGCCCTGGCTGTCTGAGCAGGGCCCTGCTCTCTGAGATCAGAGAGTCCCAGGAGGGCTGCTGGGCGGGGGCTCAGGAGCTGTCCTTGCAGGAAGCTGGAGAGGGTATCCTAGAATTATAGGAGTGTAAGGGTCCTCGAGAGGTCATCTAGTCCAGTCCCCTGCGCTCATGGCAGGACCAAGGATTATCTAGACCATCCCTGTCCGGTGTTTGTCTAACCTGCTCTTAAACATCTCCAATGATGGAGATTCCACAACCTCCCTAAGCAATTTATACCAGTGCTTAACCACCCGGATAGGTAGGAAGTTTTTCCTAATGTACAACCTAAACCTCCCTTGCTGCAATTTAAGCCCCTTGCTTCTTGTCCTAGCCTCAGAGGTTAAGAAGAATTGTTCTTCTCCCTCCGCCTTGTAACAACCTTTTATGTACTTGAAAACTCTGATCATGTCCCCTCTCAGTCTTCTCTTTTCGAGAGTAAACAAGCTCCGTTATTTCAATCTTCCCTCATGGGTCATATTTTCTAGGCCTTTAATCATTTGTGTTTGCTCTTCTCTGGACTTTCTCCAGTTTGTCTGCCTCTTTCCTGAAATGTGGCGCCCAGAACTGGACACAATACTCCAGTTGAGGCCTCATCAGCACAGAGTAGAGCGGAAGAATTACTTCTCGTGTCTTGCTTACAACACTCCTGCTAATAGGTCCCAGAATGTTTGTTTGCTTTTTTTGCAACAGCATTACATTGTTGACTCATGTTTAGCTTGTGGTCCACTATTGTTAGCCAAATGGGTTCATTTCCCCCTGGAGCTGCCCAATTATCCCAAGGAGGCACGGGAGTCTAGAAGACGGCTTCAAGTTCTTTATTGATCAGTCAGCTGAGTAGGTGTCCCCCTCGACCAATGCCAGAAGGAGGAACACAACTTACAAGCGCAGAGCAAGCCTTTTTTATACACAGTAACAAACAACTTAGCGTGCATACATTCTGCTAACCTATGGAATTTAAAAATTCCTTTCTAAGAGTAAACAGGATACGTCTGTTGGACTTCCTTGATTGATTGTTTTGTATACGTATAGGCGGAAGGCAGCCTCTTGCCTGTGGGGAGCAGCTGGGAAAATAGGCAAATAGTTGACCTTTGCTCTAACAAGGTTCTCCCCCCTTAAAAAGCATTTTGAGAGCTCTATGGCCCCCAATCCTCAGTCTTCACCGGCTGGTCAGTGCCATCATTTGTTGATATACAATTTGATTAGTCATTCGTCGGACTAACACAACTAAACAGGGAGCAAAGCAAGCTAGGATTAGTAGGGTTGATTGATCGGCCAAAAGGTCAAGAGCCGCGGCTGTTCGGTTGGTTAAGATTTCCAAAACAGCCTGTAACCTTATTCGATTTAGGTTATAAATAGGTTCTCTGGTTGTTCAAAATATAAATAAGTACCTGGCCCTAAAGGTCCCCCCCCCCAGTTGTAAAAACCTATTTTCCCAACCATAATAGTGATGGAAGTACATAAGCAGAAATATGAACAATAATTTCATTATCTTTTCCTAAACAGACCCGTTAGTCTGTCCAGCTGCTGGTATTCCCAGGTGGAGTCTTCACCTGTGCCACCCCGGGCGTCCGGAGCCGGGGTGGGCAGAGGGCCGGTGTCCTCTTCCACTGACTCAGTTTCCAGGTTAGGGTTCAGAAACCATTTTACCCATGTATGGTGCGTCCATTTGTCACTCCCAAGAATTTTAACTGCAGCTTGGCTGATGAGCGAGATAATGTGCGGGCCGTCCCACCGTGGTGTAAGGGGGTCGCGCTTCCACTTCTTGACAAGGACCTGATCACCGATCAATAAGAGCCACTAGCTCTGCCGCTTGGGCGGACAAATTAGGGCTAAGTTTAAACTTGTGTATTTCTTTGTCCTTAATTACTACTGCTGCTCTGGTATACCGCTTGCCATCTATCACATAGCTGGACCCGTCAACGTACCCTTCAATTTCAGGGTCGGGCCAAGGCAAGTCCGAGAGGTCAGGGCGGGTTTTGGTTTCCTGTTGCAAGACTTCAATACAGTCATGAGTGGGGCTGGTCTCATAGGAAACCCGAGGGTCGGGCAATAGGGTAGCTGGGTTGAGGGAGCTAACTGTCCTAAAGGTTAAGTTAGGGGCTAGCAAGAGCCCTACTTCATATCTGGTATGTCGACTGGGATTTAGATGCTTTTCCCCAGCGCCTGTCCCCAGTATTTGAGGCACCCCGTGGGGGACCACAACCTCAGTGTCCCCCCCCAGGGTCAACTTTTCAGCCTCCTGAACAAGGAGAGCAGTGGCTGCAACGGCCCGTAAACAGGCAGGCCACCCCTTGGCGACAGGGTCCAGCATCTTTGAGTAGTATCCAATGGGTCGCCAGGTTGGTCCCGACCTTTGGCACAGAACTCCAGCAGCCACCCCTCCCCTCTCGTGAACGTATAGGGTGAATGGTCTCCGGGGGTCTGGGAGGGCTAGAGCGGGAGGCTGAACCAAGGCTTCTTTTAGCTCTCGAAATGCTTTTTCCATCTTTCTGGTCCACGTCCAATGGAGCAGACCACCTTTAGTTACAGATTCATACAGTGGTTTGGCTCTTCCCCCGCAGTCAGGGATCCAGAGCTGACAGAAGCCAGTCAATCCCAGAAAAGCCCTTAATTCTCGGGGGCTCCGGGGTTGGGGGCTATTAAGTATCACCTGGATTCTTTCTTTACCCAGACTACGACTTCCCTGGCACAAATGATACCTGAGAAAAGTGACCTGCTGCTTAACCAGTTGGGCTTTTTCCTTTGAGACCTTATACCCCTGTGCCCCAAGGTAATTAAGGAGCTCTATAGTTTGCTCTTTATAGGCTGCCTCTGTTTCAGTACTTAAGAGCAAATAGTCGCAATACTGGACTGTTACATGAAGGGTGTTTAGCCAGGAATGGGGCGAGGTCCCTTCTTAACTGGCTGCCAAAAATCTCGGGTGCACAGGTAAGGCCTTGTGGGACAACGGTCCAAAGGTATTGAGCTTTGTAGTGGGTATCGGGGTCCTCCCACTCAAAGGCAAACAGTCTCTGAGACTCCAGATCAAGGGGGATGGAAAAGAAGGCATCTTTTAAATCTATGACAGAGAACCAACTGTGATTTTTGGGAACTTGGCCCAGAATAGTATGGGGATTTGGGACAACTGGATAGGGGGCTTCTATTAACTTGTTAATCTGTCTTAGGTCCTGGACCAACCGATACTGCCCATTAGGCTTAGGCACCCCCATTATCGGAGTATTGTATGGGGACGTGCCTTCCCTGAGCCACCCGCACTGCAGAAACTTCCGAATCAGAGGTTTTAACCCGATTCTAGTGGTCAGCTTAAGAGGGTATTGTCGAATTCGGGCCGGGTTGCTTCCTTCCTTAAGGGAAATATGCACTGGTGAAGCATTCCGGGCCCGAGCGATGCCTCCCTCCTCCGCCCAAACCTCAAGGTTAACCCCTGACAGCTGGCTCCCTTCATTCCTCCCCTGGCACTCCGGGAAGTGATTTCTAGCGCTTGTCAGGGCCATCTGGTAGTTGGAGGATTGCTGTTTAGGAAGTCTAACTTCCATAGTCCCATTGTCGAACGAGATCTCCGCCTGCAGTTTAGTAAGGATATCTCGTCCAAGCAGCACGATGGGGCAAGAGGGGCTGCAAACTGGTGGGAAATTGGACAGTCCCCTATTTTCACTAGGAGAGGCAAAGTTTTTTCCAAAGCTGTAGTTTGTCCCTCTATCCCTTGGACCATGGCACGTCCCTGAGCTCTACCTCGGGGAGCCTTATTAAGGGGGAGCAAACTAAGAGTGGCCCCAGTATCAATAAGGGCTTCAATTGGGCGGCTCTCCACTTTAATTTTTACCGTGGGATTCAGGCTAGCAGCTTGTGCTGTCAGGAGGGACCGCTGGGTCCCCCGGACCCCCTATGGGGAAGACTCCTCCCCTGAACGTCCTGTACTGTTGTAGAGAATGGGAAGGGACGGGGTTTTATCTTTACGTTCCTTTCCCATGGCCTGTCGCCGGGGGCATTCATTCTTCCAGTGCCCCTCTTCCCTACAGATAGCGCACTGATTTCGACCCAGGCAGGGGCCCCGCCCCTTCCCCGGTGGCCCTGGCCGTCCCTTAACTTTGTCAGCTTAAGCCTCAGACCCGTCAGCGGCACTCATTCATCTTTCACACAGATCCTTTAATCAGTTACAATCTCTGTTTCCAACACACCATTAAGAGGAGAAACAAGATTACCCTTCCTATAAACAAGAGTAATCCCTGAGGTTGCTGCAAGTCCCAATAATTGTTAAGAACGGCCCATGGACTTGTGGAGTTAGTTACGTTACTCATTTGCCGTTATTTGCTTACCCTTTAACCAAAAACACAACAACAAGACATTTACAAAGCTACAATGTTAATATACCTTCCCGTATACAGGGTGCCTAGGGGATTTCCACCATCCAACTCATGGTCGGGGGCGTTATTCCTCAAACCCAGGAGGTAAAGGCACTTACCGCCCAAAGTGGCTGCGTCCGGCAGTCAGACTTCCCCTCCTTCTGAAGCTGTCTTGCCTCCATGTCCTTCAGAGTTCTCTTCAGAGAGGACGCAGCCGCCCCAGCCGATTGTGATGATCCGAGGCCCGAGCAAACCAACAGCTCGAGGTGGCCACTCCTCGGAATCGCCCTCGGCCGTCGGTCAGTGCCCTCTACAGGGAGAGAAGTCCTGGCGGAGTCGCCATTGTTAGCCAAATGGGTTCGTTTCCCCCTGGAGCTGCCCAATTACTCCAAGGAGGCACGGGAGTCTAGAAGACGGCTTCAAGTTCTTTATTGATCAGTCAGCTGAGTAGGTGTCCCCCTCGACTAATGCCAGAGGGAGGAACACAACTTACAAGCGCAGAGCAAGCCTTTTTTTATACACCGTAACAAACAACTTAGCGTGCATACATTCTGCTAACCTATGGAATTTTTAAATTCCTTTCTAGGGGTAAACAGGATACGTCTGTTGGACTTCCTTGATTGATTGTTTTGTATACGTATAGGTAGAAGGCAGCCTCTTGCCTGTGGGGAGCAGCTGGGAAAATAGGCAAATAGTTGACCTTTGCTCTAACACTATGACCCCCAGATCCCTTTCCGCCGTACTCCTTCCTAGGCAGTCATTTCCCATTTTGTATGTGCGCAACTGATTGTTCCTTCTTAAGTGGAGTACTTTGCATTTGTCCTTATTGAATTTCATCCTATTTACTTCAGACCATTTCTCCAGTTTGTCCAGATCATTTTGAATTTTAACCCTATCCTCCAAAGCACTTGCAACCCCTCCCAGCTTGGTATTGTTCGCAAACTTTATAAGTGTGCTCTCTATACCATTATCTAAATCATTTATGAAGCTATTGAACAGAATCAGACCCAGAACTGATCCCTGTGGGACCCTGTTATGTCCTTCCAGCATGACTGTTAACCACTAATAACTACTGTCTAGGAATGATTTTCCAACCAGTTATGCACTCACCTTATAGTAGCTCCATCTAGGTTGTATTTCCCTAGTTTGTTTATGAGACGGTCATGCGAGATAGCATCAAAAGCCTTACTAATGTCAAGATATACCACATCTACTGCTTCCCCCCCACACACACCATCTACAAGACTTGTTACCTTGTCAAAGAAAGCTATCAGGTTGGTTTGACACAGTTTGTTCTCGCCAAATCCATGCTGACTGTTACTTATCACCTTATCTTCTAAGTGTTTGCAAATTGCTTGCTTATTTATTTGCTCCATTATCTTCCTGGGTACAGAGGTTACGCTGACTGGTCTGTAATTCCCCAGGTTGTCCTTTGCCCTTTTCCAGTCATCTGGAATCTCTCCCTCTTCTATGACTTTTCAAAGATAATTGCTAATGGCTCCAATCTCTCCTCAGACAACTCTTTGAGTATTCTAGGATGCATTTCATCAGGCCCTGGTGACTTGAAGACCTCTAACTTGTAGTTTTTAACTTGTTTTCCTATTTTAGCCTATGATCCTATCTCATTCATTACATTAGATGTCCAATCGCCACCAACCTGCTTGGTGAAAACCGAAACAAAGAAGTCATTAAGTACCTCTGCCACTTCCACATTTTCTGTTATTTCCCTCCCTGCCCCCACATTGAGTAACAGGCCTACCCTGTCCTTGCTCTTCCTCTTGCTTCTAATGTATTTGTAGAAGGTTTTCTTGTTACCCTTTATGTCTCTAGGTAGTTTGACTTGCTTCCCATGGGATCTTACCTACCAACTCCGAGTTTGCTAAAGACTGCTTTCTTGAAATCCATTGTCTTTATTGTGCTGTTCTCATTCCTTAGAATCATGAACTCCACCATTTCATGATCACTTTCACCCAAGCTGCCTTCCACTTTCAAATTCTCAACCAGTTCCTCCCTATTTGTCAAAATCAAATCTAGAACAGCCTCCCCCAAGTAGCTTTCTTCACCTTCTGAAATAAAAAGTTGTCTCCAATATATTCCAAGAACTTGTTGGATAATCAGTACCCTGCTGTGTTATTTTCCCAACAGATGTCTGGGTAGTTGAAGTTCTCATCACCACCAAATCCTGAGCTTTGGATGATTTTGTTAGCTTTTATTTTTTTTTTTCTCCAAAAAAAAAAAAAAAAAAAAAACCTGCCTCATCCACCTCTTCCTGGTTTGGTGGTCTGTAGTAGACCCTTACCATGACATCACCCTTGTTTTTTACCCCTTTTATCCTTACCCAGAGACTTTCAACAAGTCTGTCTCCTATTTCCATCACAACCTCCGTCCAAGAGTATACTCTTTTTTAATATATATAAGGCAACACCTCCTCCTTTTTTTCCGTGCCTGTCCTTCCTGAGCAAGTTGTACCCATCTATACCAATATTCCAGTCCTGTGTATTATCCCACCAAGTCTCTGTGATGCCAGCTATATCCTAGTTGTGTTTATTTATTAGCATTTCGAGTTCTTCCTGCTTATTCCCCATACTTCTCGCATTAGTATACAGACATCTCAGATACCGATCTGATTTCCCCCTGCCCCAGTTCTGTCTTCTCTCTCCTTTATCCCTGCTCTAACAACCCCCCAAATTCCGACCCTTCTCCCAGGTCTCCATGTATTCCAGCTCCAGCATCTCCCTTGTTCCTCTTGCAGGTTCTCGCTCTGTGCCTGCAGCTCTGTGGCCAGCCCTTGAAGTTGCATTGTCTGCACAAGGTAAGGGCCAGCTGGCTCCTGACACTCGGTGTATCCTGCACATCCCATCCCCACCCCAACTAGCATCCAAGCCCTGCCCCAGCCCCCGGCGCCTCCACACCCTGTCCTAATGGGTGTGTTTCTCTTCTCGGGGGGGCGAGAGCTGCTCCGGGGGACAGCACCTGGCATGGTCAGCCCTGGGTGGCCCCCTGCAGTGGACCACACCCCTCCCCCCCCGCCCCCAGAGGTCTCACTTTTTTCCTCCAGGGTGAGCCATGAGGCTTCACTGCCCCCTTAGGCCCAACCCCTGTGGCTCCAGCCCTCCTGCTTCCCACTGTGAGATCTGGTCAGCCAGTGCCGCTGAGACAGACTCCTGGGAGAGACTGGGACCTGCTGCAGGGATCAACGCACCCAGCCAGTATCCGTAGTGATGCTCCGAGTGGGGCCAGCTGGAGCACGTGGGCAGGGTCCGTGCAGAGCTGAGGGCTAAAGCCCAGCCCAGCCCGCTCAGCCACGCTTGCATGAGCGGGCTGCAGAGCCCTGACTCACTCTTCTCCCCCAGGCCGCCTGCCCCTGAGCTGGGGGATGGCGCAGAGAGATGGGGGAAATCCTCTCCCTCTGGGTCGCTACACATCCATGTCCCGGTGACGGGGTTCGCTGTCCTCTTCTTGGACTCCCCATTGATGCGGGGTCGGCCTCAGCCAGTCTTTCCACTGAGGCATCCCGGGTCAGACAGCCGGGTGATATTCATCCTGATGTCTCTTAGCCTGCCCTGAGAGCAGAGTCCTGCCCCCGACCCCTCTGCACTGGGTAACCATATGAAATGGAACCCTGAGGCACACGTCGCATTGTGTGCCACACACAGTAATATTACAGACCATTTCCCCCTTTGCCACGGGGAGTTGAGCTCAGCGTTTAACCCAGGGCAGCGGGGCTCCAAGGGGGGAGGGGCCCAGCATATGCAGGGTGAGGGCAGGAGCAGGGACCCCAGCTGCAGGGGTCAGCTCACCCTGCCCACGGGAGGGTAGGCCCCGGCAGGGTCCCCGGCTGCTCTGTGGTGTCCAAGATGCATCTGGTCCTAACTGCCCTGTGCCCTGCTCTTTCTCCTCTCTCCCCCCCCCCCCCCCCCCCCCCCCAGTGCCTGCTGATCCTCACTGCCCTGGTCGTGGCCGCGGCCTTCGTCGCACTCGACGTGAAGTGGACTGAGCAGTGGCAGAGCGCACGCATCTCTCTGCAGGTGAGAGCAGAGGCAGAGCCCTTCCCATGGCCCAAGGCTCTCCATATGGCAAGGGGGAGGGGATCCTGTGGTTAGCCCCAGCAAGGTTTGGCTGATTCTCCCACCCGGCCTGTCTGACTCCTGCAGCTCCCCCCTGCAATGGGCCCTGTGTCGCTCCAGGCTAGGGCCCTCCGGGGGCTACACGGCCCTGATGAGAATAAATAGCCCCTCCCAGAGCCCTGGGGCAAAGCCGCCTGGCTCCCAGAACCTGTCCCTCCTCCATTCACTCCTCTTGGTGTGGTCACTTCAAACCCAGCAATGCCAGCCACTGGGCAGCCCAGCCCAGCAAGGGGGAGCCCTGAGGGGCCGGCTGTTCCTGGCAGGTGCAGGGAAGCCTGGCATGCGGGGTGGGCTGCTGGGAGCTCTCGGTCGGTGTGTCTGATGGGAGCATGGAACCGGCGTTCGTAGCTGGGCACTGAGTGGTGCTGGTGTGTCTGCCCCACAGGCAACAGGCCCCTTCCTGCACATCGGAGCCGTGGCAGGCGTGACGCTGCTTGCCTGGCCTGTGGCCGACTGCTTCTATCGTACTCGCCGTGCAGGTATTCCTGGGGTGCTGAGCAGGGGTGGGGCCATGGGGACTCGGCTTTTGGGTCAGTTCGTCCTCCCACATCTCCCCTCTGGTGCTGAGCAAAGGCTGGTCTGCATCCTGCCGCCGGCATGCAGCTGCCCTGATGTCATAGCCCTGCTGCGCTGTGGTGCCTGCTCCCCAGGGCTGCACCCAGAGATGGGCCATAAACACTGTCCCAGCAGGACCCCAGAGCTGTCCCGGCACCGCCTCACCTGAGGATGGGCTAGTGCCCAGCATTTGCCCTGAAAGCATAGGCTGGGAGGCTCTCCCTTTGTTCTCAGCCATGCGGGGTCTAGGACATGCGGCAGGGGGTTCCCCTTCCCTCCATGCACACACGTCCTAGCCAGCACCCCCATGGCTCAGTCCTTTCCTGGACTGGGAGCTCTGCAGGGCTGGGGCGGCTGCCTCAGGACAGCCGGGAGTCCCAAACGCCAGCGACCGTCTGGGCAGGGGCTATGTGGGCAGTGCCCTGGCGGGACGGGTCTGTGCAGGCCCAGCCACGCAGCGCTGTTGGGTGCCCAGAGCACACCCGGCCCGGGGCTGCCCACACACCTAAGCTGGCAGCTTGGCACAGTGCAGGGTGGCCAGAGGCACCTCCGAGCCCCTGGCTAAGGGCTGTTCTGCAGGGGGCACCTATTTCCATGGCTGGGGAGCAGAGGGGGGACCTTTCGCTCCCTAGTCTCAGGCAGGGGTGGGAAGCCCCCCCCCCACACACACACACACGCACTGCAGGGGGAGCAGCCCTGGCTAATCCCTTCCCACCTCCAAGTGCCTGTGGTGAGGCTGTCCCTGACCAGGCTCTGCCATGTCCGTGTGACTGTCTGCAGCCCCCAGGGTGCTGCTCCTGCTGGTATATCTGGGTGTGACAGCTGCGCTGTACCTGGCTCCCCTGATGATCTCCTCGCCCTGCCTCATGGAGGAGAACCAGCTGCCCCCCAAACCAGCGCTGGCCGGGCACCGTGGGGCCCCCATGGTGAGTAACCTGTGCCCAAGGGCAGCTGCCCTTCCCTCCCCTCCCTGCTCACACCTGAGTCACAGGCAAGCAGGTAACCCCCAGAGAGCCATCTCCAGTCTCCACAGACCAGCTCGGGGAGGGGAGTCCTTGCAGCCTGCCCTGTGGGTAGCCAGGCTGGACAGGGTGTGGGGCATGGTTGGGAGGGGCTGAGGCAGTCCTCGGGGTTGAGCTCTCACACGTGGGGCCAGGAGCTAATTGGGACGTGTTTCTTCTGGGTAGACCTTAACCCCAGCCCTGGGCTCCCCCCCCCCATACCCCTCAATCCCAACCTGCAGCCCCCCTGCTTGCCAGCACTGGGGTCCCCCCCCATTCCTGCCTATGCCCCTCAATCCTGCCTTGCAGCCTCCTGCTGTCCCAGCCCTGGGTCTCTCCTGGGCAGAGCTGGGAATTCAGCTACTTCCTGAAATCCCACCACTGCCTTCGAGTGAGCCCAGCAAACTCACTGCATGTCTGAGTCCAGAAGTTTCGAACCCAAGACTCAGCCCAGTGGGGCAAGTGCCCGATGCGCTGCACCCCTGCCCCACCCAAGCTTGGTTTGCCTGTGCCATCTCTTCCTTGTCTAGCTGGCTCCAGAGAACACCCTGATGTCATTCCAGAAGTCAGTGGGCTGTGACGTGCGTGTGTTTGAGACCGATGTCATGGTGAGGTAAAGCAACATCCGGGGTCTCCAACGGGAACGTGTGCTCAGCTCGCCTGCCCCAGCTCCCCGAGCCCCAGGCCTCTGCTCGCTGCCCCCTCTGGGGTGAAGGGAGCAGCTCCATGATAGGGCAGGTGTCTCCAGGCCCCAGCCTGGGCTTTGTGAGAGTCCCTCCTCTCCTAACCCCTCGCCCATTCCTTCTCCCCCCCCCCCCCCCCCAACGGAAGCTGAGCCCAGCTCAGCTTCTGGTGCTCTGGCCTGGTGCCCCACCCTGCTCAGTCCCCATTTCTTGGGGAGAGACACGGGGCTCCCCTCCCTGGCCTGCAGGGCCGGATTAACCTTTTGTGGGCCCCCATGTAGTCGTTTTGGGCTCCAAGTGTGGGCCTGGTGTGGCAGTCCCATTGGTGCCATAGTATACCCGGTACTGAATCTCAGAGACCTTCTTCATTTTAATCACACACCTCCTACAGGACTATCTGCATTGCCACACACAGCTCCCTCAGCCCCCAGTTCTTCTCACTCAGCCGTACCCATGTGGGCAGAACTTTCATAGTGATCAGGGAAAGTCCCCACAGATTTATCTCCTTCCTCATTCAGACCTTCTCTAGCCATGTCCCAGTACCCCCCTATGTCACCAGTCACTGGATGTGGCTCTGGTCTCAGCTCAGAGTTCCACAGCCAGTGGATACCTGATCAATTCCGACAAATCCCTCGCTCAGCCCCCATCCTGCCATGTGAGCAAGCCACCTGCAAACACCATTTCCCCAACGTGAGGACCTAGCCCTTGGGAATGGAAGACACCAGCCTTTCTCCCTCTGCTCCCAGCTACATGCTAGTCTATTACCTGGTCACCACCACCTCTCCCCAGGCTTGTTTCCTCTCTACTTTGGACATGCTCCCCACCAGCTGGGGCTGTTCTCCCGCTCCAAGCCTGACCTGCTGCCTCTTTCCTATGGGTGACCTCTGTTCCTTGAGGTTAACTCCAGTTTCTTTATCTGCTCTAGCTTAATGGCCCCGGTAGTCACAGAGCCACCTGCAGCTTCTCTGGCTATAGCCATGGCGCCAACTTCCAGAGGCCAGCCTTGGATAGCTGCAGCTCCTAGTCAAGGGAGGGGTGGCAATTCCAAGGCTGAGCATGCTTGAACCTTGCAACGGCGGCACTAGGGACTCTAAATCCTCAGCGCTGGCCCTAGGCAGTTGCAGACTCTGCAGTTAGGCGCTTCCCTCCTCTAGGCCCTGGCTTTAAGTACCTGAGATGCCCATCACCTGCAGCAGAGGCCACCAATTCCCACGCACCCCTCAGCTAGCACATAGTTGAGCACAAAGTACAGCCTGGATGATTTTGGAGACTGGGGTGCCAGGAGGTTCCGATCTCTGAGCAGCAGCTCTGCAACAAGCTCACATGCCCCCCCTCTGCTGTGGGATCAGGATGCTATGAAGACAGTGGAGTTACCCAGTGTATAACCAGTTCTGTCCAAAGCCCGTTGAAGACAGTGGGAGTCTTTTCATTGTCTTTAATGGGCTGTGTATAGAAGCAAAGGACCCCATTCTAGACTCGAGGAGCAAAGTGGTTTACTATCGTAACAGGAACGTCTCACGTTACCTAGTGAATAAGCAACACCTCCTACAGCACCTAACTTTTTCTGAGAGGCTTCCCACCCAATTACTAAATGTGAACCTGCTTAGCTTACAAGGGCTGAAAATATCAGGTGGTATGGTCACAAAAGCAAGGCACTTCTGAATTCAGTAGGAATTTTGGATGTGCACAGAACAGACAGGACTGGTTCCCGCATGGCTACAGAACTGCAGTAAAGTGGAACAATTTTCAGCTTGTGTGATTGGAGGATATCTGGATCCATATTATAAGACTGTCCTACATAAATGAAGAAAAGTTGAGGTGCCTTTATTATTCTTTTGTTCCTCTCTTTCTTTCTATGGCGAATTTGCCAATGCAATATCACTGTCTTCCTTTTAAAGAAACAAAACTTAAAAAAAAAAAAAAGGTAATGGCTGTTGAAAATAACAATTCCAGTCCTAGTTAGCACTGGGAAGACCCCAGCATTTGTTGCTCAATTTTATCCTACTTTTTCTACAGCAAGTTACAGTGGATCCACATATTTGATTTGGGAGAAATGAAGTAACAGCTGCCCAAATTGAGCTTGAGCACTCCTGAATTTTTGAGGGGTTCAAATCTGGAGGGCAGGTGCTAGATTCCCTTTCTGAATATTGGATAAATCTGGAAAGGAAAAGTCAATTTCTGCTTCCATGGCTCAGAAGTGGAAAACCTCCTGCATACCTGGTAAAGCTGCCCAGGTGCTCTAGTAGAGCCTCCCCTCCCTTACTTTTCATTTTAACTTCTCCTAGTGGGGTCCACATACCTCCCCTGCTAGGCTTCAGATAGAGAGGTGCAGTGTCCATTCATTCCACCTAGTTCCTTCTTTGGGGGCTGCCAGGCGAGGTCACACCAGCATCCCTAATCCAGTCTGGGGAAGTCTTCTGAGGGTGATATCTTCTACTTAAGGTGACCAGATGTCCTGATTTTATAGGGACAGTCCCGATTTTTAGGTCTTTCTTATACAGGCTCCTATTACCCCCACCCCTGTCCTGATTTTTCACACTTGCTGTCCGGTCACCCTACTTGTTCCCCACTCACCCTGCCACCCCCTTCTAGCAGCCAGCTCCCCACCCACAGCAAGTGCATGGGGTCCCCGCTTCCCCACTCCCTCCCCCTCCCTTTCCTGAGGATAGCCGCCACAGGAATGCTGGGAAATGTAGTTCCTTCCCTGCTCCAGGGCCGGCTCTCTAGGCAGGGAGCTGGCCAAGGAACTACAGTTCCCAGGCTGGATCCCTGCTGCCGCTCCGGGAAGCGTGTTCTGGGCCCCTTTGGCCTTTGGCCCTTGGCCCGGTGCCATGGTGAATCTGGTGCTGCTGGCCTGTGAATGGGGTGAGGGTGGGACTTGGGACAGGCCGGGGGGGGGGGGGGGGGGAAGGGCTGATAAGTGACCAGCTGCTGCCATTGCAGCACCGAGCACGGACTCTGGTGCCACAGAGGGTCCTGTGGCACCTTTAAGGCTAACAGAAGCAGTGGAGCATGAGCTCTCGTGGGTGCACTTGCATCTGAAGTGGGCATTCACCCACGAAAGCTTATGCTCCAATACTTCTGTTAGTCTTAAAGGTGCCACAGGACCCTCTGAATCTGTAAAAAGCAACAGACTAACAGGGCTACCCCTCTGATACTTGACTCTGGTGCGTCTGTCTCTGGCTCTCAGCCCCACTCCCCTATGGCCCCACGTACTGGGACACACATGGCAGGGTCGGGGGGCTGCTGGGCTGATCCCTGGCAGAGGTGCCAGGGCGATCAGGTTGGGGGGAGGGGTGCAAACAGCCCATGATGCTGCATTGGGCAAGGTCCTAACTACCCCCCCTCCTGCCCCTTGCCAGTGCTGATAGGGTCCCCTTCCTCATGCACGACGAGACGCTCACCCGGACCACCAACGTGCAAAAGGTGTTCAATGCCCAGGCCACCATGAGCGGCACAACCTTCAACTGGACGGATCTCCAGCAGCTCGACGCCGGCAGCTGGTTCCTGGAGGTCAGGCCCCCCTCCTCGGGGCGTAGTAGGGCTTCTGCATGGCCTGGCCCTGCGCTGCCCTGCAGAGGGCTCTGCCTGCTGCGCTGATCCAGGCTGCTCTTGGCAGAGCCATGGGGCCAGCCGCTCAGAGCCCTCCGGGGTTCCCAGGCCCTGGAGAGTTTTGCCTCTGCAGACTATAGTGCCTCTCGCTGTGGGGTGAGGGTGGGGGGCTACCTTCCAAGCCTCACTGCTAGAGCTGGGAGTTGCTGTGACCTTCCGGAGGCCTGGGGAAGGCTGGCTGGGAGGGGTGAGCCGTTCCCTGGCTGTGCTGTTTGGCTGGGCTCGGTGCCTGCCTACACAGCGATGCTTTGGTTAGCACCCAACTCCTGCAGGTGGCAGGGCGACCTGTCCTCCCTCTGTGCCCGCGCCCTGGGGTCTGAGCAGCTGCTCTGCTGTGCTAGTGAGGGGCAGTGAGCACTGGGGGCGCTGTCGGCGCGAGGGAGAGCACCCTGTGCCTTTGGCGCTGGGAGATGGTGTTGAGTGGGCAGTGTGGGAGGCCAGGGCCCTGGGGTCAGCTGTGAGCACTGCCCCCCACGTGGGCTAGCTGCTGACTCTGGCCTGTCCCTTCCAGAGGAATCCGTTCCACTCGGTGCAGGGCCTCTCCAGCGAGGCGCAAGGCCAGGCGCGGGCACAGAAGATCCCGTCTCTGGAGCAGGTGCTGCAGGAGGCCAAGCAGCACAACATGTCCATCATGTTCGACCTCCGGCCTGAGAACCACACGGACTACCAGAGCTTCGTTAACGTCACCGTGGCGACCATCCTGGACTCGGGCATCCCGCCGCAGCTGGTGAGCCTGGCGCTGCCCCTGGAGTCTGACGCCTGATGGGCAGCCGGAGGAGGGAATGGCTGAGCATCAAGGCCAGACGTCCTCCCCCAGGGGTCCCTGAGCCTGCCCTTTACCAGCGGTGAGCTCCCCTCCCGACAGGGCGGGTCAGACCCACCTGGTGCTCTAGAGTCTCCCTGAGCGTGCTCAGTCTGCCCTTGCCATGATCCCAGGTACCCTGAGCGCCACAGCACCCACACGTCACACACGAGATGCTTGAGCGTGTCCTCGCCTGTTGCAGGTCCAGCCCTGACCCGTGTCCACGACAGGCTGCCAGACAAGCTGCTGCCCTGTGCCCGTTCCTAGTGGCCTGGGGTGCTTTGTAGTTCGGTTAATGGGCAGGGAGAGGAGTAAACTTACTTGGAACTCCCTGCTCAAGTGCCACGCCCCCCCCCCCCATGTGTAAACAGGGACTCAGGAGAGCCCTGGCAGTGAGCCAAGTTGGTGAGGAAGCAGGAAAATCCACGAACAAGCTGCCACCTTCGTACTCCCTGCTGCTACCACACCCTGCAGCTCCATGGTTCCCTGACGCTACAGCCTCACTTTCATTCCCTCCGCCCCTAGCCCTAGCCCTAGCCCTTGGGTGCTGGGTACATGGCCTGCTGAGACCAGCCTGGCAGCTGGCTTCACTGCCCCTTCCTGCTCCTGCTCACCGGTTAGGGGAGAAATTGTTTACTTTGCAGACAGAACATGCCCTGGAGTAAAGGGCCTGTGGGCTCTCTGCCCGGTGGGTGCCCTCTGCCCATGACCAGGGCACTGGGACAATGTGTACGGTGGGGGGGCTGAGAGCCATTGAACCAAACTGTAAACGCTGCATATGATGGAAAGCATGTCAAGCCAGGGGGTGCTGCACCCCTAGTTCCAGCACCTGTGCCCAGGACTCGCTGGGTGCAGGGGCTCTGAAGGGGTTGTTGGGGCTCTGAGCCAGCCCAAAGTCCCAAGCACATCTTGGCCGGTTCTAGCTAGCCCCCATCATGCCTCGTCCAGGTCTGTCACTCCCAGACCTGCTGGGGGAGACTCCCACGGCAGGTGGCCTGATGGGGACTCTGCTGGGGCCAAGAACCAGATGGGTGCACAGAGAGGGGGCTTGGTAACTGCTTCCACTTGGATGCACACATCAGTGCGGCTGGCCCTGCAGCCTGGGTCCCAGAGCACAGCGAGTGCCCCCTGGTCTCCCAGCTCACACCAGGCCTGACTTCCTCCCCCACCCCCCTAGATTCTCTGGCTGCCCGATGGGTTCAGGGAGCAGGTCAGACAGCAGGCACCAGGATTTCAGCAAATCTACGGTCTGAAGAACAGCTGGAATGAAACAGAGTCTCCACTGCGACTGAACCTGCCGTACCAGGACGTCAGCACAGAGCAGATTGGGTGAGAGCCCCTTGTCAGGGTGCGGAGCACAGAGCAATGGCGCCTCAGCCCCGCAGAGGCGAGTCTAGCTCCCGACTGTGGCCACGTACACACCCTGACGCCACAGCTGGCAGTAGGACTCGAACCCCAAGTACGGGGAGCGCTGGGTGGGAGCCAGGCTTTCCCAGTTCCTGCTGGCCTGTGCCACACTAACGAGGCTCCATCCCCTCCACAGCCGGTATCGCCAGGACAACGTCTCCGTCAATCTGTACGTGGTCAATGAGCCCTGGCTCTTCTCCGTGCTGTGGTGCGCGGGGGCCGGCTCCGTCACCACCAACGCCTGCCAGGTGCTGAAGGAGATGAAGCGCCCCCTCTGGCTGCTCGTAAGTGACCCTACCCTGGGTGGCGCTGGTAGAGGCTGCATGCCCTGAGCCCGCCTGGCCCGTCTGCACTACCACACCCCAGTGAGGGGGTCAGGGGGTGCTGCCAAGGCCTGTTCTGCCGGGGTCCCCATTGAGCTACTCGTCCTATCTTGTTGCCTTGCAGCCCCGCAACACTTATCTGATGGTCTGGATTGTGATCGACTGTGTCTCCTTCCTCCTGCTCCTCTCGGCCTTCCTCCTGCTGCAGTAAGTTCAGCCTCTTCTGGGCTCCCGTAGCTGTCCATGGCATAGGAGGCCCCATGTCTGCTGCCCTCTGGGTGAGCTGTAGGTAGGGCAGGGTCTGCCCGGCCAGGTGCTGCTGCCATCACCCATCCACCCTCTTGATCTGGGGGAACTGCTCCGCAGTGCTGGGAGCCCACTTCTCCCACTTTGCACTGCGCTAACCTGGGACACAGCGGGCTTGGAGGTAGCTTTCCTCCCTGGCCTCTGCCGTGAGCCTGGCCCTGAGCCGCTCCATCCCACTGCTGTGGGACTTGGTCACAGCTTATTGGCCCCCACCTATACGCTGAGCAAGGTGGGCCTGGCATGGGAGCCCTCCAAGGGGACTCGTGTGACACCATTGCCCTGGGACCCTCCATGGCTCACTAGGGTTTGCAGGCACTCCCATCCCGTTCCAGCCATGGCAGCAGGGCCTCTACCAACTCTGAGTTCAAACCACAGTGGCCAAGTGATGGGGCAGAGCCCTGGGGGAGCGGCCCTGGCCCTGGGTGTGGGCTGACCTCTCTGTGGAAAGGACTGAATGCTGACTCGCTCTCCTGAGTGAATTTCAATCCTGTTTGCTTTCCAGGAAATGCTCCAGGAGAAAAGAACCGTCAGGTAATGGGCCCCTGCTCCCCACCCTGCTCCCCCCTTAAGTCCCTCTCCTCACCATGCCCTTTTGCTCCTGGTCTTTCCCCCTCCCTCTTCCTCTCAGATCACTGTCTCTCTGCTCACCTGCAGGGCCAGGCCCTTGCCACAGCTTAGCTCCCAGGGGCTCTCCACACCCCAGGCTGGGGAGCTTTCAGGGGGCTCTGCCAGGAGGACAGCCTGGGCCCAGAGCTTAACTCCCCTGACAGAGAGAGGGAGCCGCACCTTCCCTCCCCTCCACTCCCACCAGCCCTGTGGGGAAAAGGGGAGGGAGCCCAGCCAAGGGAGTTCCCATCCTGCCTGCTTCCCTGGCAAGTGCTACTCCCTGAGATGATGGGAGTGTAGGGGGGCCAGGTAGCGCCTCCTGCAGCAGCTGCTGCCTTCCACCCCACGATTGTTGCTGGGCTGGGGCAGCCCTGGGGAGGGCAGAGGCTCCTGGAATGACCCTTTCTCCCATTTGGTTCCCCAGAGTCCAAGTCGGACGTGCTGCTAACGAAGATCAACAGTCTCATGCAGGAATGACGCCCAGCCCCGCGGTGCCTGGTGGTGGAGGGGTTTGAGCTGGGCACAGGTGGTGGTTAGCAGGGAGCACCCAGACTTGCTCCTGCCAGCCTTGAATGCCCTTTCCTCTGCAGGGCCCTTTCCAGGCTGTGGGTGCCCCACAAACCCTCTGTCTCTGCCCTGTTCTGCAGGGGGCTGGGGCTGGGTTTATCCTGCCCCCATGGGCACATCTCCCCTGCAGGTCAGGGGCCTGTGCAGAACCCCCTGGTGATGGGTCTGTGTCCTAGAGTAGACAGGCGTGCGTTCCCCTGCCCACGGGGACAGAGCTGGGGGTGGACACCGAGATCTTGGCCTTGCAGCCTCCTGGGGCTGTGGGAACAGATACTTGGTTGTGACCTGCTGTGCAGGGGCACTTGAACCACAGCAGGGACCAGTGCAGCTGCTGCTGCTGTGAACTGGCTTTTCCTGTCTCCTGAAGCGTGAGAGAGGCTGCTAGGCGCCTGAAGGGTTTCCTTTACAGGGAGCCAGGTTTAAAGCCTTGTGCCATAGGGGAGCCTAGGACTAGATTTGAGCTGTGTCTGGGGAAAGGTGAAAGGGCAGGGGCGCATCGTAGGCCCGGGCAGCAGGGCTGCAGCGTGGGGATCCTAGTGCAGCAGGATGGAAACGAAGGGTCCCTCACTGAGCAGAGGAAGCCCGTTATCCTCCTTGAGCCTTTGACACTGGCCGCTAGGCAGGTGTGCGGGATGCAACAGTAGCCCAGCCCCATGAGACCCCGACCCTGCTTGTCTAGTGGAAGAGATGGGGTTCCCCTTTGGAGGGGATCGTGTGGGGGGCTGTCTTTCCATAGAGAACACAGGTGCTGGGTGAAGGCCCCCAAAGCACCATCCCTGGACTGGGTGTGACGCTGTCCTGCTGGGGAGGGGGTGTGCTGGGGCATGAAGTGCAGGGGTCTCAGCAGCATGTCTATTTTACTTGTTCTTAATTATGTATGTTAATAAACTGACCCAATTGGATAAAAAACCAAACAACTAGCATGTCTGAGCTGATTCTGAACTCCCCCAAAGGGACCCCTGGCTCTAGGAGCTGGCATCCGTCAGCTCTTCGGGGGCAGGCCCTGTCTCTCGCCTGTCTGGAAAGCCCCGGGCCCAGCAGGGGTGCTATACCAATTAGATGAGGAATCCCTGCTTATACTAGTGAGGTCAGTGTCAAGCAACAGCTCCGAGCCAGGGCCTCACCACACTGAGAGTGAGTAGGGGAGATCCTAGCTCTGCGCTGGGCCTGCTGGGGGCCTGGGCTCCTCCCATCCCTGCTCCATGCTCTGCTTTCCCCATCTGCAAGAGCCGGAAGCTGCAGCAGGCTGGAAGGATTAGTTGATGGTGGGTGGTCAAGTGCTGCCTCTGCTGGGATGTGCAGAGTCATTGATGGCAGCCCTGAGCAGTTTGCTCAGCAGGGACAGAGTGCCCACAACAGCGCCAACAGACACGTGCTCTCACTGAGCAGTGCCCCTGACTTTGGGTACCCACCTCAGGCCTGATTCCCAGGGGTCCATCAGGATCTGTAGGAGCTTGGCACGTCTGCACATCAGGCCTGCGGTGGGCATCAGCATTAGGAACTACTTTTGGGAAAACTGGCCCTGTCCGTGGGTAAGGATGGGAAAAGCAAACACGGGAGCTGTGCTATCTGTGTTCTGTCACCACCACCTAGTGCCAAAACGAGGAACTGGCACCTCTTGTTACTGCAGCGTTGTAGCCGGGTCGGCCCAGTGCCTCGCCCACCTTGTCTCTAGCTATCCTATGTTATTGAACCAACCTCTGTTAGTGAGAGACAAGCTTTGGAGATCCCTCTGTATCTGACCTATCTGTCCTCCTCCTCGAAGGAAACCTGTGCACGACCTTCAACAGACGAGCCAGGGAGCTTAAATTCATAACTGGACTGAACACAGACACTGGAGTTATGGCTCGTTACAATGATCTTTAACCCACTAACTCCTCTCTTGGTCCCGTGGCTGTGGGATGTTAACAGGCCCCTGTACCTTGACTGGTGCCTTAGCATATGTGCCAGCTTAGCATAAGTCATTATCTGTTCCCCTTTGTACTGAGCTGGGACACGGAGTTCCTTTCCCAGGCCTGGACACGAGCTCCCTGGAGCGCCAAAGTTTTGTCTCTCACCAACAGAAGTTGGTCCAATAAGAGATTCCCTCACCCCCCTAGAGTTAAAACACTCCAAGCTGGGGGGAGGGAGAATGGAGTGGGAACAGACCCAGCGGTGACAAGTGTCAGTTTTAAAGTTGTTTCCAGTACAAGCTGTGACTGCAGCAGGTCTAAGCATGCAGGGTTGGGGCTGGAGCTGGGCTGTGGGCCTCTGCCTGAATCAACGGGCCTTTGGGGGAGTGTGAGCACAAGGAGGGAAAGGAGGAGGCCCCTGACAGCAAAATCTCTAGGACCCCTGTCGACCTGCCTCCTTGCTCAAAGCGTGGGAGTCTGTGTGACTAGTAAGAGCCCAGCTTCAGAGAAAATAGGTCTGAATTTAGCAGTGTGCAGAGGTACTGAGTGTGCACCTCAGAAGCTGAAGTTGTGAATGGTCTGGCCTCCAGAACACTTTCCAACCTATGCAGGCAACTTTCCAAATACTCTGAGTTCCTGCTGTACTCCCTGTAAAATGCTCTCTGCACCGGGGAGCTGGCTCTCCTCCATCTCTTCTCGAGTGTATGGAGTTCTGATGCCTTCTGTTTTCTACGTACTGCACCTTTCAATGGCTAAGCCCCTCTCTCTGTAGGAAGGTTCAGCAACCATCTTGTTCTCAGTTGCTGCAGCTCGGTACAGAGGAGAGATGAACACTGTGAGGGACAGTTTGCAGACAGGGCCGGCTTCAGGCACCAGCGAAGGAAGCAGGTGCCTGGGGCGGCACATCTGGGTCTTCGGCGGCAATTTGGTGGCAGGTCCTTCACGCCCTCTCTTCCTTTCCAGTGGCATTTCGGTGGCAGCTCAATCAGGGTTGTGGTTTTTTTTTTTTTTTTCTTTGCCGCTTGGGGTAGCAAAAAAGCTGGAGCCGGCCCTGTTTGCAGAGGCAGTAGTGGGGAGGGGGAACCACCCCTCCTTGCTAGATCCATCCTAGGCTCTCCCTGTACCCCTAGGCCACTGCCCAGCATGCTTAGGCACCCTGGGCAGCTACCTTGCTCTGCTGTACTCTAAGCTGCAGCTCTCGATCCCAGTCCAGTCCAACTGCTGCTCTCTCCATAGCAGTGGTGTCCTGCTACCTCCGCCTAGCTTATGGGGTCTTATTGTCCCAGACTGCAGCCCTGCACTTTGGCAGCCCGCTGTCCCTGCGTGCCTCCTGCTGGGGCCTCCAGCTAAAAGCTGTGATGATGGCACCCTGGCTTCCTGCTGCGCTACTTTTGAGTTCGTTCTCTCTCCCTCTCCATACCCTTGAACAGAGTGTTAACCAGGCTTGTTGTAGGAAAAGTTGCTGCCGCTCAGTCATCACACTGTCCATCTTCCCCTCCCAGTTCTGCCCCTAGGGGCTGGAACTAGGGTGCTGGGGGAGCTGCTGCACCCCCTGACTTGAAGTGGTTTCTATCATATGCAGGGGTTACAGCTTGGTTCAATAGCTCTCAGCCCCTCCACTGTACACGCTGTTCCAGTGCCCCTAGTTCTGCCTCCCTTTCACCCCTCGATCCTGACCTTCAGCCCTGGACTCCCCTGTCCAGAGCTCTGCCAGTGCCCCCCAGGCCTGACCCATAACACCCCCAACTCCCCCACCCCCGTTATCCCAGCCCTAGGCTTCCCCCAGCTCTCCTAATGGTACGCACGTGCTGAGGGGGCCCCCCACACACACACCTCTGACCCTTAATTCCCAGACCAGCTTGCACTAGTTGGGGTGAGGTCAAATTATGTGAAGTGATTTTTGGTGAAGTCCTCTTAGTGCAGAGGCCCCCAACCTGTGGGGCATGCTCCCCTGGAGGGCACAGAGGAATGTTTGGGGGCGAGCAACTGGGGCCTTGGCCAGCCCCTACAGGGTGATTGCGGGTGTGTGTGTGTGTGCCACCCAGCTCTGCTCCCAGCCCTGCCCCGAACTGTGGCCCCAGCCTCTTACCCCTGCCTGTGTCCCACCCCCCTGCCCCCCGAGCTGCAGCCCCACTTCCAGCCCTGGCTTGGGGGCGGGGCATGGACAGGGGTAATGCGGGGGGGGGGCATGAGGTAAAAAGTTTGGGGACCACAGCATGAGGGTGACCAGCGGGCAAGTGTGAAAAATTGGGACACTTTTTTTTTTTTCTGCGGGAGGGTGTGACGGGTGTCAATGTAGGCAAAGCCCCTAACATTGGGGTGCCCGGTCCCCCAAAGTCCCACCCCACTGGCTGCAGGGCCTGGCTTCCCTCTCCTCTGGCAGTGCCGGGGTTAATGTCTGGCCTGGCCCAGCCCCACCTTTAGAGCCAAGCCCTGAAGTGCTGACAAAGGCGGCAGGGCTGGGCCAGGCCCGGGTCCAAGGGGCTGTGCGGGGCCAGGCCCCCCTTCCCCGGCAGCACAGGGCCCTGCTGCCAGCACTGCAGGCCAGCCCTCCTCCATGGCTGGGCCCGCCCCTGAGCCCAGCCCGGCCCCCTCCACTCCACTCCACACAGCCCAGGGCGACAGCAGGGAGCCTCGGCTCACCACTTCCCTGGCCAGGCAGAGTTGGCTGTGCCCGCCCGAGGGGCTCGCCTGGGGCTGCGCCGGGGCACGGTCCCAGCACCACCAGGCTGGGCGCTAGCCGGGGGGAGAGGCCCAGTTTCCAGACTGCAGGAGCTGTTGCAGCTGGAGCTGGGGAAGGAGGCAGCCAGCTCCTCGTATCGCTTTCCCGGGGCAGGGCCAGGCCGGGGGGGTCCCAGCCGCTTGCTGCCTCCAGGGCCCGGCCTGTGGGGCTGACATGAGGGCAGGCGCCTGGAGGAAACGGCTGTGAAGGGACCCACGGCCCTGCCAAGCGGAGAGATGATCAGTCGGCAAGGTAAGGACTGGAGCCCGAGCCCTGGCCAGGCGGCCGGGGCGAGGGCAGGAGACACTGACACTGGGGGCAGCCAGGGAGGCGTAGAGCCGCAAACAGCCCCGCTCAGAGCTGCCTGGGCAGGGTCCCACACCCAGAGAGCAGGAGCTTTGATTCGACACCTGCCTTCGGCTGTGAGACATCAGGGCCAGGTGCAAGGAAAGCTCCCCCGGCTGGGCAGAGCGGGCTCCTTGACCCCAGGGCCGAAGAGCCGGGCTGGGGCCCAGCGACACCTGGGAGTGAGGATGGGCTCTGGCTGCAGAGCGGCTCTGCCCGGTGCCAACCCCCCTGGGATCCCAGAGCGCAGGCGAGTTCGGGGCACTGAGGAGCTGCCCTGCCCTGGGCTGCTTTGCCCAGAGGTGCCTCTGCAATTCCTCCTGCACTGCCCGCCGTAGCGACCTCCTGCTGGCCCCGCAGTTCCCAGCTCTGCCCAGCACCAGCGCGGGGCTAACGCCCAGGTGCCCGCCAGGCCATGCCTGACTGGAAAAAGCCCAGCGGCTCCCCTAGGCATGTCCGCCAGGGCACCTCCGCCAGCCAGCTCCAGGAGACGCTGCAGTCTCAGCGTGAGCGAGGCCCAGAGACCCTGGGCACAGACTGGGCCACGGGTGCTGGCACCGGCAGGGTCCTGCTGGTCTTGGTGTGCTGAGGGCCTGAGCTGGCAGCTGTGCTTGGGGGTCAGCTGTGAGCTCACCCCCCCGGTGCTGGTCCCTCAGGCCTTTAGCCCTTCGCTAGCGGGCGGGAGGCACCTGGGCTCAGGCTCTCTCCCGTCACTGCTGCATCCACCAGGCCTCATGGGGCTGTCGTGTGACATGTTTCCCTGGAGTCCAGTTTTGTCTGTGGTCGTAGGCCAGGGGTAAAGTAAGCGGGAACACCCTCTTCTTCCTCCCCTCTGGGGACATGGCCCTCTCCTCCTCCTGGTCTGGTGTGGTGAGAGCCCAGCCCCCGGCTTCAGGCTGCGTTCCCTTCTGATTGTATGTGACCACATGGGAGCGAGGCCGAAGTGGGACCCCGTTGTCACAGAAGGAGGAGATTCTGGAGCACTTGCAGAGGTTCTGTTTTGTGGGGTGCAGATTGGGCAGACCCCTCCCCACCAATACCTGCGGGGTGGGCCTGTGTGGGGTTCAGTGCACTGTATCTGTCACACCCAGACAGTACCGGACCCCTCTCCACAACCTCGCAGGGGAGGGGTGTGTCTCGCGCTCCCATGGGCTCATGCACTTTCCACAGCCAAAGCAGTGTGAGTTTTGGTTCTCTGTCCGTTTAGGGGGCAGACAGCCTCCTCACACTGGCCCTTGCTTGCTCCGCTGTGTTAGTCTCAGGAGCCAGGCCACTGAGTGAACAGGCTACAAAGACTGACCCTCTGGCTGGGGAAGGGTGAGCTGTGTGCAAAGCCGGGTCAGCCGCTGCCCGGGCTGAACTGGTTTTGTAGGCAGAGGGGTTTTAGGTTCCAGGGCTGGCAGGAGCCTGGAATCCCCGGCAAACCCAATCAATCCAGCTGGCATCCCAGGAGATCCCAGCCTCGCTCTGGGTGGGGAGGGACTCTGTTTGCATTAAGATTTATTCATGCTTCACCCGCTTCCTCTTTCCCTTCTGGGGCCTGCAATACACCAGTGTGGGAAAGTGACACAGACAAAACCACCTTCCTCTTCCAGCCAAGAGGAGATTTGGCAGGGAGGGCGGGGGGGGCAGGGGGTTGTCTCCCCATCGGGACCACGTCCCTACAGAAATCCCCAGGCCCAGAGAATGGGAGCAGGGACCCCAGGTGGCCTGAGTCTAGGCTCTGAGGGACACAGATCCCCTTGTTCTGTGCTCTGTCCCCTGCTGTGAGCGCTGGATGCTGCAGGACTAGCAAGGCAGCTCAACCCTTTTGCATGAGTTCCTAGGTCCAGAGATGTGCCCCGACCTCCCTCCTCACCTCCTCCCCCACACACAAGTCCTTTGTTTTTCCTGCTGCCTCCATAACAAAGGGAAACATTTGCTGACAGGGATGGGACCAGCCCAAGGTCTGTGAAAAACCTTCTTGTTTGTGTGAGAACCGTTGCTCTGCTAGGCCCAGGGGCTGCTGCTGGATTACAGGAGCTGGCCTGCGTCGGGCTATAGAGCTGGGCTGATGGCGCAAGGAACTCGTCCAGAGACACATTCAGCTCTCCAGATGGAAATGGATCAGGCCCCTGCTATCCCAGCCCTTGGTTCCCACGCCCACCTCTGCCTGTGTGCTTCAATCCCAGCCCCCAGTCTGGACCCAAGCCCCACCTTGCCATTACAGCCCCTCTTTCTTTTGGTGAAGGCAGCATGTCCATAATGTAGCTGTCAGGCAGCTCCGAGCAGACTTGGCTCCTGTCTGCCAAAGACCAGCTTGGCGAGCAGGGGGATGTCCAAACCCAGCCCCGCTGAGAGCCAGCCCTGGCCTGGGGGGAGCCAGTGGGCAACACCCATGGTGCGTAACTGCCCTAGCTTACGGCTGCTCTCCCCTGCCGGAGCGTGGCCTCACATGGAGACCATGATTCCCAGGATGCAATGCAGCCAGAAACCTCTCCCCTCCCTCCACTGAAGCTAACAGCCCTGCTCCTGTGGAGATGTGGGATCCCAGCATGCCGTGCAGCTGGGCGCACCCCTGGGATTGGTCTGTCTGCCTTAGGGCCAGATGCTGAGGGTTGGGGTTGCATTGTAATTCCGGCGTGTTTGGGGTAGGTGGGTACAGTCTGTCCGGTCTCTTGCCTTCAGGCTCAAAGGAATCGGATCCACAGAGCCACTAGTTCCATAATTTGTGCCTGGCTTCAGCAGTGACCCTTCGTCTTTCACTGCCCGGTAAAACAGCAGTGCAGGGTCTGGCCCACTTTCACTGGTGTGCCTGACGGGTCCCTGATGGCAGGGATTGATCTGGTGGGTGGCAGACCCCTTCCTGGTGTGGGTACGGAGAAGTGCCACGGGGCAGTGATGGGTGGTGACGTGTTATATTCTGTGTTGTTGTGGATGATGCGATGTGTTACGTGATGCTCTGATGCTGTCTGAGGGCTCTCTTGTGCTGTTTCTCCAGACACTCAACGGGCCGTGGCGATTCTGACCAGGTACCAAACCACGCTGAGGGCTCCAGAGGAGCAGCAGTTGAAGGCCTCTATCGGAAAGGTCTCGCACATCTTCCGAAGTGACCTCTTTCAGGCCCTGCTGGGTAAGTGCCTTCCGCCTAGCGAGCTGACTGCTGGCTTCGCACTGAACAGCCACCCAGTGGCTGACACACACGCGTAACCCTCCCCTCTCAGGGTGCGGATGCTGGGGACCCGGGCTCTGATCTCCTAGTGTCTGCGGCAGGACCCCAGCTTCTCAAGGGAGTGAGTTCTAAGGAAATTTTCTACACTCTGGCTGGGGCCAGGGAAGAGCCCTAGAACCCCCTTTGTCTGCGGGAGTCAGCGACCTGAGCTCAAAACCCAGCACCTAGTGCGGCTGGGTGGCACAGAACGATTCCATTCAAAGCATGTGAAAGAGCTCAAAGCTTCAGGACAGCGGGAGCTGTTACATGGCTTAACCTGCGAGACAGTAACTGTAATAGTGAAAGGCAAAGCAGGTCATGCATAGGCCCTGTGGACTACGATTCCCAGAATGCTCCTCTCACTGACTGGTCTTAACCTTCTAATTGTCGCCTCAGTCTTTCTTTTTCACTGCAGATTTGTGGGGCAATGTGGATTTTTTTCACCCCTAGGATGCCCAGGCCAGTGCACGTTAAGGGGCCGTTCAGTTTTATAAAGCACTCCTTGCAGTGTTCAAACATGATGGTGTTTATGGCCCATCGGCTATGGATCACGTGATGGAGCTTTATGCACCTTCCCCTTGTGGCCCTGCCACACAAAGCCTGCTTGTGTCGGGCATTGCTTCTCTCTATTCTTACTACCATCTCTTGGGGAGAAGTAGGTTTTTCTCCACTTGCTTCCTGTTGCAGATAATATTTCACAGGTGTGGGAAAGCAGCTCCCAATGCAGCCCTGTCTTTCAGGAACTCCAAACCTGGAGTATTTGCAAGGAATGTGATGTGTTGAGGGAAAAGAACTATTCACAAGAAGTGACTGTAATGGGTAGCCCCATCTTGCAGATCAGAGGCCTGAAAATGCCTTAGCTCACAGCGCAGCAACTCCCTGGAATTCCATCAGCGCAGCTGGAGTCTTATTAGAAACTAGACAAATACAGTGAGAGAAACTCCCACACTATCCTGTTGAATTTTTACACACACCGACTTCCTACTTTCATGCCCCTTTCCTGTTCACTTCCCATGAATTTTCTAGCAAACAAATTAATGGCCAGGACTGTTCCTGGAAACAGCAAATTTTAAGTGATTACTACAGACTATTCACACAAACAAAATCCTGAGTCCAGGACTGGCAGAATTCCCGGCAGAAACCCGCTTTTAACAGTAACCCTTGAGGGGCACAAACCCTATCATGTGACTTATGTGTCCAGTCACCATTAACACAACTCCAATTCTGAATGCTCCAACAAGCCAGAGACAAAAAGGTATCTGCAGGAATTAGTCTGCTAATAAGCTAAAATAGTGAATACATGTGTGAGAACCACCGTCTGTTTGTGGGCATCTAAATGAAATTAACTTGGCCTCTCCCTAAGGTATTTGTATGGCCCCTATCACCTGAGCTCCTCGCAATCTTTAATGCATGTCCCCTCAGACACCTGGCGAGGCAGGGATGTGCTAGCCTCCCCATGGTACATAGGAAAATGGAGGCACATAGAAGCTAAGTGATTTGCCTAAGCCTAGGTCATATATGAAGTCTGTGGGAGAGCAGGGAATTGAACTAGGCTTTTTTGAGACACAACCTTACGCTCAGACTCCTGCCTTGCTTAATGAATGACTATGAATGGTTAATGATGACACATTTGAAGCTGGTGAGGCAGGATGGGTATTTCTAGGATGCTGGCTCACACCTCCTTTCCATGGAGATGGATGGATGGATGCTCTGTTGGCATGCTCAGGGCCACACTGCTGCCTCACTCGCTCCCGCTCCAGGTGACTGCTTGGGCCCTGCAGGCACAGCGTAGTCAGAAGCTTGTCAGCGCCCAGGTGCGATGGCTGCTGGGTGGTGGGGGTGTGGCTCCATTTGCCGAGTCATGTGGGCTCAGGCTATAAAGAAGAACAGGTGTTTTGAACAGAGAGAGAGAACCCAGTGGCCAGTAATGTCTTTCCACCTCCCATTTCCAGGCCTGAGTAGTACAATTTGTTTGGATGGCATCTCTAACCGTATCTCACCAGACTGAAATCCAACCTGCCGATACGTCTGGGGTTCTCAAACTTCACTGCACTGCGACCCCCTTCTGACAACAAAAATTACTCCACGACCCCAGGACGGGGGACTGAAGCCTGAGGCCCCCCCCCAAGCCTCGCCGCCAGGGGCAGGGGGGCCAAAGCCAGGCAGGGGACCTATAACCTGAAGCCTGAGGGCTTCAGCCCTGGGCAGTGGGGCTTGGGTTCAGCTTTTCCTCAGCCCCAGGCCCAAGCAAGGCTAACGCCTGCCCTGGTGACGCCATTAAAACAGGGCCGTGACTGTTTGAGATGATTCTCCTTCAGAATGGGCTAGGGAAACCACTCCCTGCGCTGTCTTTTCCTCTGATCAACTGATCCTTGTCGAGGGGTTTTCTGATCGGGCAGGGATCTCTGCTAAAACTATTGTGGCTTGCTCAGTGGGGGGACACGTTAGTTTTCTGGGCATTAAAAAGAAGAGTTAGTTGTTTGATACCAAATGTATAACCCTCTAAGAAGAGTGTTTTGTTTTCATAGACTCCTAGATTCCAAGGCCAAAAGGGACCATTGTGATCATCTAGTCTGACCTCCTGCATAACATGGGTCACAGAACTGTCCCATAATAATTCCTAGAGCAGAGCTTTGAGACAAATATCCAATCTCGAGGTAAAAATTGTCCGTGATGGACAATCCACCATGACCCTTGGTAAATTGTTCCAATAGTTAATTACTCTCACCGTTAAAAATTTGCACCTGATTTCCAGTCTGAATTTGTCTAGCTTCAGCTTCCAGCCGTTGGATCATGTTAGATCTTTCTCTGCTAGACTGAAGAGCCCATTATTAAATATTTTTTTCCAAGTAGGTACTTACAGACTGTAATCAAGTCACCCCTTAACCTTCTGTTTGTTAAGCTAAATAGATTGAGATCCTTGAGTATAGACTATACTATAAGGCATGTTTTCTAATTCTTTACTCATCCTTATGGCTCTTCTCTGAACTGTGGCCAATTTATCAACATCGTTTTGAATTGTGGTCACCACACCTGGACACAGTATTCCAGCAGCGGTCGCACCAATGCCAAATACAGAGGTAAAATAACCTCTCTACTCTTACTCAATAGCCCCCGGTTTATGCATCCCAGGATTGCATTACTCTTTTGGGCACAGCCTCACATGTTCAGGTGATTATCTACCACAACCCCAACATCTTTTTCAATCACTGCTTCCCAAGGTAGAGTCCCTCATCCTGTAAGTATGGTCCACATCCTTTGTTCCTAGTTGTATACATTTATATTTGCTTATGCTAAACAATCTGTTCCACCTTGTATTTATCTGTGACACTCTGAGTACCTTTCCCAGACCTAAAGAAGAGCTTTATGTAGCTCGAAAGCTTATCCCTCTCACCAACAGAAGTTGGTCCACACATCTTGTCCCTGTAATATCCTGGGACTAACACGGGTACAACACCGCATACAACAATATGGTAATTTTATATCATTCTAGTTGGGCAATCAAAATGTCATGTGGTACCAAGTCAAATGCCTTAGAGAACTCTAAGGACATTACATCAACACTATTACTTTTATCAACCAAACTAGTAATCTCATCAAAAAAAGATACCAGGTTAGTTTGACAGGATCTATTTTCCATAAACCCATGTTGATTTGCATTAACTACATCACCCTCCCCTTTAATTCTTTATTCAGCGAGTCCCATGTCAGCTACTCCATTATCTTGCCCGGGATTGATGTCAGGCTGGTAGGCCTATAATTGCCTGGGTCATCCAGTTTGGCACCACATTAGCTCTCTTCCAGTCTTCTGGAACTTCCCCAATGCTCCAAGACCTATTGAAAATCATCTTTACTGGTCCAGCAAGGTCCTTAGCCAGCTCTCTTAAAACTCTTGGCTGCCAGTTATCTGGACCTGCTGATTTAAAGATGTCTAACTTTAGTAGCTTCTGTTTAACGTCCTCCAGAGATACTAGTGGCATGGAAGGAGTGTTATCATCACCTTGTGATGAGACTCTATCCTCTGTTTTTCCCTAATACAGAAAAGAAATATTTGTTGAACACTTCTGCCTTTTCTGGATGATATTGATAATTTTACAATTTCCATCTAAAAATAGACCAACACCATTGTCAGGATTCTTTTTGTTCGTAATACATTTTTAAAAACTTCTTCTTAATGTCCTTACCTATGCTGGCCATAGATTTCTCTTTGTGTCCCTTTTGCTTTCCTTATTAATTTTCTACCATTCCTAACTTCTCATTTATATTCATTGCTATCAACTTCCCCTTTCTTTTGTTTTGTTACATTTTTGTGTGTGTATTTTTTATAGCTGCATTCACTTCCCCTCTAAAACAGGTCTTTTTTTGAACCAGAACACCCTTCTGCTTGATTGTGGGATTGTGGCTTTTGGGGCATCTCGTAAGGTGTCCTTAAATTATTTCCAATTATCTTTCAGATTTTTCTGAACAAATTCTTCCTCACGGCCAATTTGGCTCATAATTATTTTCAGCTTTGTGAAATTGGACCTGTTAATCTGCCAAGTGTATATCTTACTTGTCTTAATTTTATACTGTTTGCACATTATAGATGTGATCAAGTCACGATCACTTGTACCCAAGCTACCATTAATTTTAGTTCTGTGTGGAGCCAGCAGGGGGAACAACAAATATATAATAATTTTGTGGGTTACATAAAAACGAGGCCATTAAAAAATGTAACCCCTTGGTGAAGGTTTTTTTTAAAAACAGAAATAATTTGACATCTAGAACCCAGAGGCTGCTCTGTTTTGTGCTGTACCAGGTCAGGATAAATTCTGGGCAGGAACTAGTTATGAGTGTCTCTTAAGATACAAAAATATAAAGACAATACCAGGGAACAATTTACAGCAGAAATAATCTTCAGTGAGACAGAGCAGCTCCCTATCTGATCTCTTCTCCTTGGATTCCACCTGCCAGATGCCTAGAGACTCCAGACCTCAAGGGAAATGTGCAGCAATTCCAAAGTGTCTTCAGAGGTCTCTTAAAGGGATGTCTGATTCCCCAGTCCCTTGGAAAGAGAAGAAATGCCCCAGCTCTGCTGTTCCCTCCCAGACCTCAGAGATGTGTCTCAGGCTCGTATGAAATCTTCTCGGTGAACGGTAGTTCAAGTGAGAGCTCAGGAGCATCTAGTTAGCTCTGGCCAGGTGGTGAGAGCCTGGAGGATCCATCTATCCATTCTCAGTACACCCTAGCATGGTAATTAATGCCAACCAGTTCTCTTTCAGGCATTTCTGAGGTTCATGTCACCTTATGACCTAGGCAGTTTGCATCTTTACCACACGTAGATGCACCCAGAACCTGTTTCCCGCACAGCAATCCAACAGAGGGTGTTCTCCTTAGTCTCTCCTCTCCTCCCCCACTGTATCCTTGCATTCTACCCCTTCTTCCCTTTTCTGCCGGGTTCCAGGAGCTCTGTCTTCCCTCCCCGAGAGATCGTCCTGGGAACAATGACAGAGCTGTTCCATGGCTTTGGAGAGGAATGCAGAGCCCTCGTCCTTGGCAGAACATGCTGCAGCTGGTCAGGGGGCACCGTGGTGTCAGCAGGAGGCGTAAAGATAAACTGGCTGGTGGTGTTTTGTTAGCGCAGGAGTGGAGTTCAGTCTGGCTCACGGCAGGCTAATCTAGGGGAGAGGCTGAGTCCAGCAGGGAGGCCCTGGCCAATTAGCTGGAATTTCCATATCAAATACATTTGAAATCCACAATATTTGTTCCCGAGCCAGGTTTCCAGAATCCTCTCTGAGGGTGTAGCTGGTTTGGAATAAACAAAATCCAGTGACGGGTCAGTGAGTCCTGGTGCGCCCGAGTGCAGCTCCTACAGTCCACCCCACAGACAAACCATGTGACACGCAGGTGTATGTGTGCAGATGCTGCTAACCCAGGGCAGCTTCGCTGGGTACCCACTCCTCCTTGCATGTATTTGTTCTAACCACCAGCTGTTCTCATCACATGCATAGATTATAGGCTCTTCCAGTCTGGGACTGTCTTCCTACTCTAGGTGTGAACAGCGCCTAGCATAACGGGGTCCTGAGCCCCTACCAGGGCACCGAGGGGCTAGCACAGTAGAAAGGGACTCTGGCGAGGGGTCATGATGACATTAACCTGTGAAAATGGGGCTCTGTCTGGGTGGAATCCCCTTGTTGCGTGTGGCTTTATTGCCTGTGGTGGTGGTGGCAGCCAGTGGGCCTGGGTAGCTCTGGGAGAGACGAGGCCGTTTCAGTCCCAGTCGGTTTGCCGGCTCTCTGGTCACTTTCCCGCTGGGGTGGTGTTTCTCCAGTTTGGAGCCCAACGTGTGCGTAAATCCCTGGGGTTGGCGGGGAGCTATCCCAAGGGAGGAGTGGCATTGTTCTTTGTTTGGTTAGTGCCCAGGCAGCCTGGCAGCCCCACTTGCCTGGGCTCTGTGCAGCAATTTGCCCCGGGCCCCACAGGGGCCCCCACGAGAATATAGTATTCTTTAGTATTGCAACTTTTTTTAATGGAAGGGGCCCCCGAAATTGCTTTGCCCCAGGCCCCCTGAATCCTCTGGGCGGCCCTGCCAGCGAACAGGCCTTCTCCTCAGAGATTGTGTGTCGTTCCCGGGCTAGGGCTAGCGACTGGTGGGGGCGGAGCTGTGTCCGGCTCTGCGCCGGGAACAGGCCGTGCTTGGCTTAGAGACGCTGTGTGAGAGGGTGATTATTTCCGGGCAGAGTGCTGCCGCTGCTGCTCAGGAATGCAGGAGCACTGGGCTCAGGCACAAAGGAAATTATCTGGTCCTGAGCAGCGAAAACAGGGTTTGCTGCCTCTGGCCTCCTGGCCTTTTTCTTCATGCGCTTGAGGCCTTTACCTGCTGGTGAGCCAAGGTTGTGATTTGTAGTGAAACTGCCCAGGGAACAGTTCAGGCCCTCGGGCCTAGGGGACCATGGGAACAGCCAGCTCTTACAAACATGCTTCAGGAGCCTCCTGAGGAGTCAACAACTGCAGCCTCTGTGTGATTGTGTGCGAAGGAAGGGACTGCCCCATATACCCTGGGGTAGAGGGGAAGGTGCACTAAACTGCTATCCCAGAGACCATACATTCTAGACCTAGCTCTTCTCCTAGCTACTGTTCGTACGGCTGTGACAATCACAATCCTTAGTACAAGGCAGGGTTTCAGTCCGTGGGGGATAACTATTATTCACCAGTTTTACAAAGAAGATAGTTGTACTTGCACTTTAGGCAGAACTGGGAACAGAAATCAGGTTTCTAACATACCAGATGCCACCTTGCCATATAGCCTTTCAGAAGGATCATGCTAAATTAGGTGCTCATGTAATCTACACTACAAGAGTGGCTCTGTGTCACTCTCTAGACTATTGTGGTTTGTGACTCTGTTAGTGCTTGTAGACTAAGGGTACCTCTACACTGCACTTATACACCCGCGGCTGGCCTGTGCCACCTGACTCGGGCTTGGGGGGTCAGGGCTGTTTAATTGTGGTGTAGTTGTTTGGACTCAGGCTGCAGCCCAAGCACTGAGACCCTCCCAGCTCGCAGGGTCCTAGAGCCCATGTTCCAGCCTGAGCCCAAACATCTACACTGCAGTTAAACAGCCCCTTAGGCTGAGCCTCGTGAACCTGGTCAGCCGCTGGTATCTAATTGCAGTGTAGACAGACCCTTAGAGATCTGCTTTCGCTTACGAGCAAAGATCCCAGGTTCAGTCCCTGCAGACAACCCAAAGAAAGGCTCGGTCACATTTGGCTGCGATGTTTGTAACCTTAGCCAAGAAGAAGCAAGATTGCTTGTGCTCAGTGTCACAGGGCTGTCTCACAAATACTTGTGTATCCCACTGGCAGGTGCACGCTGGCTCCGTTTGGACCGGCTTGCACAGAGGACAGCAGTTTCTTAGGCCTGGTCTACGCTAGGAGCTTAGGTTGATCTAAGGATGTCGCTCAAGGGTGTGTAAAATCCACCCCCCTGAGCACCACAGTTAAGCTGACCTAACCGCCAGTGTAGACAGCGCTAGGTGGACAGAAGAATTCTCCTGTCAGCCTGGCTGTCTACACCAGCGTGGGCAGCGTTGTAAGTGCAGAGCTATTGGGGAAGCAGGAAAGGTCTGGACTCTCCATCCGAAGGGTGTGCGTGCAAACAACTACATCTCTGTACCAGAGTTAGCATAAGGGCCCTGAGACCTTGTGGGAGTATTTTAGTCTGAACGACATTGTATGTAGAAGTGAAACTAGATGTGCTAATTGTTTTATTGTTGCCTTTGTATTAGCCGTATGTGGCTAAGGGAGAACTGTTCCTCTAGGAACAGGCACAGGGTGTGGCACGCTGGGTATGTTTGAGACTCAGGGGGGCCTGTGTGTCTGAGCTCCAGAAAGGTAAGCACTTGATTGAATAACCTCGTCTTTCCAAACAGCTGCTTCATTCCCGAAGGTGCAGCATTAGTGCTCCTGGGGGACTGGCTGCCTCAGAGCATTGCTAATGGGCTAGGGTATCTTTCACCTGTTCATCACAGCTTGGAATTTTGTCCGGCTCAGCAGGGATTAAAAGTCGTTCCCAGCCAATGGCTGGTGGATGGACCCGAGAGGGAATTCGTTTGGTCCCTGTCACACGCTGGCTCCCAGGCTTGGCATTAAACTGTAAGCTGCGGGGGCAGGGAGAGTCTCTGCTGTGTGTTTGTGAGGCGTCTAGCTGCAACAGAGCCCTGATATCGGCTGGGGCCTCTGGCAAGGGACCACAGTGCCTTACTCACGTCCATCCGGCCGAGCCAGCAGCACTGTGCTTGTTTCACACACGGGACAGGGGAGTGCAAAAATGAGAAAACAGCCCCAAAAGCCCAGTCCTGTCTACGAAAAGTCTCCTGCTGTTTGGTCCCATCTCACGCCGCTTGAATGTTTGGGGCTGGTGATCCTGAGGCCGCTCAGCCTCCTGCCAGTGGCTGCGTGGGCAGCCTGATTCCATGTCTCTCTCGGGAATCGTCCTCTCATGTTCACAGCAGCCCCTGACAGCTCCTTCGCGGGCTGGTCACTGAGATGCAGCCTGCAAGGCTCACCGGACACATGCAGTCACTGAGAGACTCCAGCATTCGTGGAGCAATTAGTGCTGGAGGATTTGCTGGGCTCCCTGGAAGCCTGATCACTTCATTACTGCAGGCCCTACCCTAGGGTACGTCCAGACTACCTGCCATATCGGAGGGTAGTGATCGATTTATCGGGGATTGATATATCGCGTCTTAAGCTATATATCGATTCCCCAAACGCGCTCCCTGTCGACTCTGGAACTCCACCAGAGCGAGCGGCGGTAGCGGAGTCGACGGGGGAGCCGTGGCCATCGATCCCGCGCCGTGAGGACCCAAGGTAAATCGATCTAAGACACTTCGACTTCAGCTACCCTATTCACGTAGCTGAAGTTGCATATCTTAGATCGATTCCCCCCACCCCCCAGTGTAGACCAGCCCTTAGTTGTGGCAATCTGCAGATTCCCCTTCCACACCTGGTGCACTGACCCAGCTTCCCGCTGTGTGCCCTCTGCTCCCCTTGTATGTCCTGTGTGCTGCACGTGATCCCTATGAAATCATCACAAACCAGCCACAGCTGCCACATGCCGACGCTGCTGAGGATCAGTGCCTTACGTAGCCCTTTTCTTCCTCTCCGGCAAGAGCACTGCTGTGGATTTGCTGGTGTCCTGTCTCCTCGGAAACTGACACCAGCTCCTGCTGCTGCTGCTGTAAGCCCTGACTAATGGGAGGATGAGTCTCCCTGGATAACCTGACCTCTGCTGGGCTGTGAGCCTGCCTGGCTCGGGCTGTCGGTGGGTGTGCTGGATACAGCGACCTCTCAGCAAGGGGCACAGTACAAAGAGTACGCCGGAGGACACACCCTCAGAGCGTGGTGTTCATGGCACAGGAGCTTCTGTGTGTGTCTCAGTATCTGAGCCTCTGCCGGATTCTTGCTTGAAAACCAGCTTGTATCTGATCAGGAGTTTTTCAGTGCTCCTTATGGAGTACTGGGGGGCCTGCTTGCCGTCCTTTGCTGCAAGGCACCGTTCACAGATACAAACCTGCCTTGGAGAGACGCTGTCCGGTGGTGTCGCAGGGCAAGAGGTGTGGGGGGGGTGGTGGTCCTGGGCTCCCCCTTTCTTCCTCTGGCTGCTTCCATTGTCACCCAGCTCCTTTTCCCCCTGCCCCTCCCTTCTCCTGACTTTTCTTTCTCACATGAGCACATCCAAAGTACGTCTACACCCCAAATCCAGGTGTATTCAAAGTTTGGGTAGGATCATAGAAGTGTTGGGCTGGAAGGGACCTGGAGAAGTCATCTACTCCAGCCCCTGCACTGAGGCAGGACCACAAGCCTAGACTAGCCCTGACAGGTGTTTGTCCAACCTGGTCTTAAAAACCTCCAATCATGGGAATTCCACAACCTCCCCTGGAAGCCTATTCCCATGCTTAACTATCCCAAGAGTTAAAAAGATTTTCCTAACATCTAACCTAAATTTCCTTTGCTGCAGATTAAACCCATTACTTCTTATGCGGAGAACAATTGAAAACCATCCTCTTTCTAATAGCCCTTAACATATTGGAAGACTGTGATCAGGTCCCTCCCCTCTCCCCCCCACCCCACCCATCTTCTTTTCTCAAGACTAAACATGCCCAGTTTTATTAACCTTTCCTCACAGATCTGGTTTTCTAAACCTTTGATCATTTTTGTTGCTTTACTCTGGACTCTCTCCATTTTGTCCACACCTTTCCTAAAGTGTGATGCCCAGAACTGGACACAGTGCTCCAGCTGGGGCTTCACCAGTGCCGAGCAGGGTGGGACAATTACTTCCCAAGTCTTACATACAAAACTCCTGTTTAATACACCCCAGAAGGATAATCAGCCTTTTTCGTAGCTGCATCACACTGTTGACTCATATTCTATTTGGGATCCACTATAATCCCCAGACCCTTTTCTGCAGTACTACCACATAGCAGGTTATTCCCCATTTTGTAGTTGTACATTTGATTTTTCCTTCCTAAGTGAAGTATTTTGGACTTGTCTTTATTGAATTTCATCTTGTTGAATTCAGACCAATTCTCCAATTGGTTAAATTCATTTTGAATTCTAATCATAACATAAGAACGGTCATACTGGGTCAGACCAAAGGTCCATCTAGCCCAGTATCCTGTCTTCCAACAGTGGCCAATGCCAGGTGCCCCAGAGGGAATGAACAGAACAGGGAATCATCAAGTGATCCATCCCCTGTCGCTCATTCCCAGCTTCTGGGAAATAGAGGCTAGGGACCCATCCCTGCCCATCCTGGTTAATAGCCATTGAAGGACCTATCCTCCATAAATTTATCTAGTTCTTTTTTGAAGAATCTTGTCCTCCAAAGTGCTTGCAACCCCTCCCAGCTTGTTGTCGTCAGCGAACCATGAATTACTACTCTTTGAGTACAGTCTTTCAACCAGTTGTGCACCCACCTTACAGTAGTTTCATCTAGACCGCATTTCCCCAGTTTGCTTATGAGAATGTCATGCAGGACTGTGTCAGAAACCTTACTAAAATCAAGATAGTATACTGCTTCCCCCATCCACTAGGCCAGTAACCCTGTCAAAGAAGGAAATCAAGTTGTTTTGGCATGATTTGTTCTTGACAAATCCATGCTGACTATTCCTTATAACCTTATTATCATCTAGATGCTTACAGATTGATTGTTTAATAATTGTTCCAGGATCTTTCCAGGTATCAGGTTAGGCTGATTGATTGGTCTTTAATTCCCTGGATTCTCTTTCTTCCCCTTATATTTGTCATTCTCCAGTCATCTGGTACCTCCCCTATGGTTCATGAGTTCTTGAAGATAATTGCTAACGCTTCTCATATTGCTTCTGCTAGTTCCTTAAGTACCCAAGGATGAATTTCATCAGGTCCCGCTCACTTGAATACATCCAATTTATCTAATTATTCTTTAACTTGCTCTTTCCCTACTTTGGCTTGCGTTCCTTCCCCCTTGTTGATAATATTAAGTGTGTTGAGTATCTGGTCCCCATTAACCTTTTTAGTGAAGACTGAATCAAAGTAGGCATTAGACTCCTTAGCCTCCTTGATGTCATCAGTTATCCTTCCTCACTAAATAGAGGACCTACACTTTCCTTCATTTTTCTCTTGCTCCAATGTATTTAAAGAACCTCTTACTGCCTTTTATGTCCCTTGCTAGGTGTAACTCATTTTGTGCTTTAGCCTTTCTGATTTTGTCCCTGCAGGCTTGTGATAGTCTCTTTTACTCCTCCCTAGCAATTTGTCCACGTTTCTAGTTTTTGTAGGATTCCTTTTGATTTTCAGATCATTAAAGAACTCCTGATGGAGCCTTATTGGCCTTACCCGTCTTCCCATCTTTCCTTTGCATTGGGACGGTTTGCAGTTGTGCCTTTAATATTGTCTCCTTGAGAAACTGCCAGTTCTCCTGAATTCCTGTTCCCCGTAAGTTTCCTTCTCATGGGACCTCACCTACCAGTTCTTGGAGTCCATGAAAGGACTAGCTGAGCGAGCTTTAGTCTAGCTCCCGGGGGTAACGGGAACAGTAGCAGTGAAGGTGTGACAGCATGGGCCCCAGCACGGTCCAGTGACCCACATACATTCACAGAGCCCTCGGTGGGCTTGTACGTGGGTGGCTAGCATGCACTAAAGCCTGCATTGCCACATGCTCACTACCACTGCGGCTAGTGCCAGCGAGACTAAAGCTCGTGCAGGTATACCTACCTGCGGTGACAACCCGCAGACTGAACGTGAGGGCGAGGAAGTGTGGGCTGGGCGGTGAAAGCGAGCGAGGGGCAGAGAGCCGTGGAGCGGAGGTGCTAGCGAATAGGGGTATGGAATGAATGAGGGTGAGTCAGTCTGTGGTGGAGAAGGAGAGGTGACGTGTGACCGTCAAGTGGGATTAGCAAGGGCCCAGTAAGGGGGTAAGACTTGGCTCCTAGGTTTCCAACTCAAGTCATTTGTGCTACACCCAGGGAAGAAGCTGGAGGGAGCTTCGGTCTTAGGGTATCAGGCACCAGCAAAGGGCCAGCCTGGGAGAGTTGCCTGATGTGGGGCCGAGAGGAAACCACATCCTCCATTAGAATGTGCCCTGGACATTTCACTCCCTGAAAACAGGCCTGTGGCTGAAAGGAGCTGTTGTGTCTTCTGTGAAGGCTGGAAAATCTAAGCGGGGGGAGCAGAGCCAGAGCTGCTGCCGGCAGTCCCTGCACAAATCCACCCGAGGCAGCACCCTGACGAGCAGGCAGCCACATAATGGACAAAGCCTCCCCCTTTCACCCTCCAGGGCTGGAGTCCTGTTGGAAACACCCGTGAGCTGTCACGGCAGCAAACTGGCTGGGGCGGCAAGGCAGCCAAAGGTCCTGTGCTAAGAGCAGGAGCTGATCCAGCTCCCTGCCGCTCCTCCGGGTGAGGCTGCCGCCCAGCCAATTAACTCCCTTCTGACCCGTACCCCATCCCCTTCCAATTCATGCAGCAAACCTCCTGCCCCTGAGAGTCCCTGCAGTACCCCAAGGAGAGCAGGGGCATGGGCCTGCTGTGCTGAAAGGGATCTTTGTATTGCCCCCAAATGTTCCCAGGCCATGGGGAGGGGATAGTGCACCTAGCATCAGTGTCCATTTCCCTAGGGATGAGAGCATCTGCTCTACAGTGTCACTTTCTTAGCAGGCTGGTGGCCTTATACTGCTGATCCAAGGATTCCAAAGCCCTTCCCAGGCTCATGGAACAGTGCTTCTCCTACCACAGCCACCTCTGGGGCGGAACTTGCCAGAGCGTAACAGCTTCCCAAAATGGCCTGATATGATAATGAATGTAGCATCGGTGCTGCAGGCAAGACTCCCCAGTTATTTCCAAGTGCTGCACCTGCGTAATCTGAGGGGATGGGAAAGATGTCTATTCTGAGCAAGTCTCTCATCATGTAATTAAAAACTGGATGCTTTCTGGGGCATGGATTGTCATTTTCTATATGTTTGTACAGCATCTGGCATGCTGGGCGCTCAGCCTCTTGGCCTCTAGACACTACTGCAGTGTAGCTGTTAAATAATATTCACATGACGTTTCTATCCTGGGGGAAAGATTATGGCCAAATTCTGATCTCTATTATCCCATGTAAATCCCTACTGACTCTTAGTAACTTCAGTGGAGTTACTCTCGATTTACACCAATGTCACGGTACAGAATTTGGCCCTTAAAGTTGAACATGTAACCTTAACCATGGTATGTCCTGTCTTGTGCAGCTATAACATTCTCTTACTGTTGTTTTTGTGTAATAATTCTGTGTAACCAAATGTATGGGAGAAACAAACATGCATTTCCTGATGCCCATGAGAAATTAGTGAATTAAACGACGAAACTGTGCACATCCCCGAACCGAGACACGTGTGATGCTGCTGTAACCTGCCTTCTTTTCTGTCCTGCCCTTCCCTACTGTTTCTTACTTCCATCTACTGCATCCTGTCTAAAAGGAGTCCCTGATCCTGCAAATGGCCTACATGGGCTCAAGGGTTCTCTTGCACAGATCCACTGCTTGGGGCAGGAATCTTCGTATTTGCTTTGGGAAGTGCCTCACGTACTTGTGAGTGGTGAAAAATCGTAATCCCAGGCTCCATAGCACTGGTATGCCATGAGAGCTCAGCTGTACTTACCTAAATCCAGAGACTGGATTGTTTAGTGACACACTGGGGAGAAGGTTTTTTATTTTTAATCCTATTTTCATAAAGTTTAGCGCATTCCAGGCAGTTGCTGAGAATAACTGAACAGGGAGGAGCCAATGCTCCTCTGTTACATAATGATTATTTTTATAACAGGACTAGATGTTTTCTCACTAAAACAAAGTCCTGTTTGTGTTGCAACCAGGTCTGTGGCAGCCACCGAAGGGGTAGATCTCCTGCACAATCTTCAGTTTTATGTGCATGTGGCAGAGTCCCCCTTGGTGTGCCAGAAGTTGGTCCTGGTAGAAGCCACCGGGATCAGGGACCTCCTGGACTGTGACCAGGGGCACTGGGTGGATCTCCTGGCGCTAGATTGGCGCATGGGGTTCTCCACCCTTCGGATTCCCCGGCGCGTACTTCAGGAGATGGAGGCCGCCTTACTGCCTGTTTCTCGGGTCGACCTCGAGTGGGTCCTGCGAGAGGGTGATCCCTGCCCACCCCTCACCCCGGGCCCTCCGGATAGTGTGCGCAGAATTTTCAAAATTTTGACACAGAATTCCCCCAGGAGCATCTCCTTGAAACCCACTGTTGCTGTCCATTGCTGACTCCCTGGCCTCAGCCATTCTTCTCTCCTGTCTGTCCAGCAGCTGTTGGGAGGGAAAGGCGTGTTTCTAGGCTGGGCTTGGGTTCGCCTCCTGGGTGCACCAAAGGGCTGTCGAAATAATGGAAGAGAGTGAAACACGGCTTGCGGCTTGCCCTTGGCTCACATAAGCACTGTAGATGCATCACCTGCTAGATCACATGGCCCCTGGTCCATACCAGAGCCCTATCAATGCCTCCTACTGCCACGCCCCCGTAGGTCCCCAGAACACCTCACTGTGCACCCACCCCCATCTGCCCTGGAATCCTGCCTACTGGTAACCGAGATCTCAGAGGGGCTTGTGGGCTATTCTCCTCCTACCGTCCCATGCCAGGGGGTATCCAGTGCTGCGAACTTAGAGAGAGCCTTTCCCGAGCACGTTCCCATCCCCCCAGCCAGCGCCGTTCCCCGAGCGTGTTCCCGTCCCCCTGGCCAGAGCCGTTCCCCGAGCGCGTTCCCGTCCCCCTGGCCAGAGCCGTTCCCCGAGCGCGTTCCCGTCCCCCCGGCCTGCAGCCAGAGCCGTTCCTGAGCATGTTGCTCCCCTGCAGGTGGTGCGGGCGCCTGAGCCTGGAGCAGTGCCTCCCCCATTCGCAGTGAAGCAGCTTCCTAAGTTGTCTTTGCCTGTGACAACTGGATGACTGTTGGAACAGGTGTATTGGCTGTAATGGAGGGGACTGACTAGACTGGCCTCTCACCTGCTCGGCTCTGTGCTCCCGCAGCCAGCGGCTGGGGGTAGCTGCAGCGGGCGGGGGAGCAGTAGCCCTGGGGTGCCTGGCCAGGGATGGGCACACACTGCCTCATTCCGAAAGGGGCTCAGTGCAGGTGCGACCTGCTCCTGTCCCACCGAGCAGGCTGTCCCTGTGCAGGCGGCATGGTGCCCTCTCCCTCCTCTGGGAGCTAGCCTAGGGCCCAAACTCCTTCCCAAGGGGGTGAATTTCGCCCCTGGCTGTCTTATTTTCCTTTGGCTGGGAGTCAGCATCTTGCTCTGGGGACCGCACTGTAGAGGAGAGGGGTTGAATGCAGATGTCGTCTCATTAAAAAGCAAAGCAGCATTAAACTAGAACTGGGAGGAAACCTGTGCCTCTGGCGACTGCCCTCTCTGCTGTCCATCACGTGGTTCTGGCTTTCCTCCCTCCAGACAGAGCCAGTGAGGCCCTGACCACGCCCGGCCTCTGTCGCCCCGGAAGGGAGTGAGTAGCTCTGGGAGTAGAAGGTGTGGCCCATATAATAATTACAGATGGATTAGCTAGCCTCCTGGGGAAACTGTCCAGGGGCCATCGCTGCACTGCCTCCAGCCGGGGAGAAGGCCTGGACTAGAAGTGACCTAACGCTGAACCTCGCGTGAAGTCCTTTATTGCTTGATGCTGGTGAGACAGTTGGGACAAACCCAGCGATGGAAACATCCCTGTTTATTACGCTTGGGTTTGTAACTTGGTTTATTTTTAGCAGTTGACTCAGATCTCCTGGAACCCAGGAGCTGGGTGTCTGCGCTGTGCCTGCTGTGTGTGTTGACAGGCAATTGATCATGTGCTTACACCCCTTCCACCTCTGGGGCAGCCAGCGTTTGATATCAGAATAAGGGTTAAATGGCACGAGGGCCTCTGGACACCGCTTTGCTGTGCACCAGCAGCAGAATTCCGTGGGGGAGGCGGGAACTGGCAGGGATCCAGGAGCAGCTGCTGGATGTCTAACTCCGATGGAACAGATTTGCTGCTCGTTGCTGGTGCTTTCCCACACCCCTTGACCTGCGCCGGGTTAGCCAGTTCAGCAGCTAGCCAGTGCCGACTCCGGCCTGAGAGGGGCTAGGGAAGGGCAGTAGAACCCTGCGGGCACCAGGCGCAGGAGGGAGCCGGCGGCTGCCTGCGAGCAGGAGCAGCAGGCTGGACTAGCCTGGATGCTGGCGGTGGAAGGAAGGCCACGCAGCAGGCAGCCGAGAGCCAGGCTTGGAAGCAACACGTTGCCTCTCGGTGGCTGGGGGCTCCGTAGCAGCAGCCGGAGGATGCCGGTCAGCAGCCAGCAAGCAGGACGGGGGGTGGTGGGAGGATGGGGTGGATGGGCCCCAATGGGACACGGTGGTTACCCTGACACAGCGCTACTGCAGTGCCCCTCGGGGCTGAGTTCAGAACAACTGGTGCTGTTTGCACTGGAACTGGGGTATTCGCACCTTCTGATTTCCTGCCAGTCCCAGGAAATGAATCATCTGTTACTTACTAGAGATGCTTAAGTGTTTGTAGGGACCCTCCAGGGGCTAGCACCTGAAGAGCCTAGTGCAAGGTGTGGGCGGGGGAACCAGGTCCAGCATGTGCCGCTGAGCTCACAGTACACGTTAGTTCCGTGCAGACGGCTGGTAGCCTGCAGAAGCACTGCATTCCCAGCGACACCTGTGGAGTGAGTGTGTCTAGCCTAGGATGGCTGTCCTGTGGGAGGCAGAGGAATCCCGTACCAGTTATCAAGGCAGAAGTTTACCTGCACCAGGTCTCACAGCCATTAAACGTGACGGGAAGGCAGAGAGAGTGGAGGTCTGTCTGTGGTTCACTAGGCAGGGCGCTCTCAGTTGTTCAGTTTGGATTCCCCACTTCTATGGATGTTTCTCGTACTGTTTTGCAGATATTCAGGAGTTCTATGAGCTGAGCTTACTTTCTGCACACCCGCAGCATGAGATCCCAGATCCAGCCCCCCGTATATCTGAGAATCAGCATGATGCTGGAGAGCTGGGCTCACCTAATAGCCCTGGAGATCCCCAACGTAATCTGGAGGTAAGAAAAGTGACTCCCCCTTTCTGTGCCAAGCTGCATGAAAACCCAGATCCTCCGCACGTTGTTCCACTTCAGTTACATAGATACAAGTCAAGTGAGGGGAAAAAGAAGATTCTCTGGGCAAACTAACAAATCTGTAACTGTGCCGCGAATGGGTTTGCCCCCCCTATACAAACAGATAAGCTATTTTCAACACAGGCATCGGGTAGCTGATGCTGACACTTTTTTATTCTGTTCAAGACACATTCTTAAATCATCCTCGCTGCAGTATCTGAGCACCTTCCAGTAACGCATCAAGTGATGTGAGTAGCACCTGTTGTGTGTGGCTTGTCCTCTCTCCCATCCGCTCCTCACCTTGCACTTGACATGGAAGGTTTGGGATGGTAGGAGTTCATTTCATAGTCTGGGGTCAGCCCACGAGGAAGCGAGTACAGGGAGCAGAGGACAGGTGTGATGTGCTCAGGATAGCCCATGTCGCTGAGGAGTCATGCTGTGCCATTCTGTTCTAGTCTGACTTTCTGCATTGCTCTAATCCAGACTGGAGGTGACTAAGATGTGTCTAACAGAGGCCAGGTGGTTGTTCACCAGGATGGAATGGAACCTCCTAGCCAGCTGGAGATGGCAGAAAGCATTACTTGCAGATGCTGCTATGCGAGCCAATGGGGTAGTGGTGTGGTCAGATGGGTGAACGACAGATAAAGCTGTGTCTCACCTTTATAGGCTGGCAGCTGAGTCCAGTTCATCTGCCGTCTCCATGTAGGTGTTGACTAGGATCAGAGAGAACTTACCCTGTTGGGACTCCAGGGTCTAGCTGTTAGCAGTGGACCTCTTTCCTAGCATAGATGGAAGGATAGTTTCAAGGGCCTTTCCCTTCAATACATCCCCAAAAGACTAAAATTACTGGATGGTATCCCGCTACTGTCTGGCAAGAACAAGTGCTCAGGGCAGAAAGAGCAAAGATGGGAGGGTTTTCTGGTCCCTGGGTTATGAGTGCTTGATTTCCTCACCCCCTCAGCAATCCGGTCACATGCAGGGATACTGAACCGATAGCTTCAACATCAAGTGCCAATATAACGAGTTCCCAAGCCAGCCTCTTGTCTGTCAGTTCGTCTTGCCCGCAGGCAATATCTAAATACAAGTACAAAAATGAAACTCATTGGCCACAAACCCAACCCTTGCGCTCACCACCCACGGGTATTTACTCCACTGTTGGCTAAAAAGGTGGACAGAACAGATGCCTAACTTTAGATTCAGAAGGCTGCAAATGGGAAATGAATACCTAGAGTCATAGAGTTTAAGCCTAGATGGGCTCATTAAACCTGCTCGTCTGACTTCCTGTATATCACAGGCTGTTAAATTTCACCCAGTAACCCCTGTGATGAGCCCAGTAACTTGCTGGCTAAAGCATAACATCCCAAAAGGTATCCAGTATTTATTTGAAGACGTCTGAGGCATCACTTCCCTTAACAGTTTGTTCAAATGGTTAATCACCATCACGGTTAAACATTTGTCCTGTATTTCTAACTTGAACTTGTCTGGCTTCAGCTTCCCAACTTTGGTTCTTGTTCTCTCTTTCTCCGCTAGATTAGAGAGCCCCTTAGCGTCCCCTATTTGCTCCCGATCACAGCTTGCCTGAGCCAGCAGGGCATCTTGCAAAGAGAGCTCACCGTAACTTTATAGCAATACATTCAGACTTAACTCAAGATGGCCACCTGGGCTTTACCTTGCTTAATATAAAACAGGTTCAGTGAACAAGGTGCAGCCAGAGTTAGGCCCTTGATCAATTTGGGTTGCTTGGGTTAAGACTCAGGAAACCATTCCTGTCCTTCCCAGCTGCAGCCAGGCCTTTTGATTTTGTCTGCTGGGCCCTGATTGGCTTCTGCCGGCTCCAGCAGCTGGGTGGCCTCTCCAGGCAGTTCTTTGAAGTCTAAACTTGCTGCTCTTGTTCTCCAAAAGGGACACCTTCTTAGGCTGGGGTGTGCCAAGGCTGGGGCCTCCAATGGGGGAAAAATGCCTGGAACACCCAGTCACAATCCCCACTGTAAGCAAGTCATCTCTCTGTTTTCTTTTCGATGGGCTTGTTAAATCTCATTGTCGGGCATTTTCTCCAGCCCTTGAATCATTTTGAATCACTTTTCTGCACCCTCTCTAGGAAGTGTGGACAGCAGAAATGTACACAGTATTTTAGTAGTGGTCTCATCAGGACCAGGTACAGAGGTAAAATCTCCTCCCCCTTTTCCAGATTCAAACTCGGTACCCCAGGACTCTGAGCAAGAGAACCCGGCCACCCATCCATGCATCCCCAAGAGTCCATCCCTGTGGATTATGCTTCTCAACCTGCCACGGCCTAAATATGGGACACAATGTGTGCCAGACACAAAATTAGGGACACAAAAAATTTAATCATACTGGAAACATAAAATGCTGCAGGAATCCTCCCTTGAATTAAATAACTCTTGCGATGACTTTAATAATTTAAGGATTAAAATCTTTTAGTTTAATGATTCTGCATTTCAGATTTACATAATTTTCAATTATGCCAGTGAGGGAACTCCAGATCCGTATGGAGTATAGAGAACTTTGGAGCTGAAAGAAGTGATGTCCCTTTAAATGAAATTCACTTGAGAGATAGAAAAGGATAGATAGCAATGCAAAGAAACCTGTAGTGGACACAGGAATGCTTTGACTCTCTGAGGGGTATTTTCTAGAGAGCGTTTCTCAGCCTTTTCAGGTTGGCAACCCCTTATTTTAAATCAAAAATTTCTGTAGCCCCTCTATTTTCTCTGTAAGTAAGGGTAGAACATGTATCAATGCTAAGTCTAAATCATTGATTTGTGTATGTGTTTCAAGAGACTGACAGAGAATATATAATCTTGAAACATAAGGGTGTGCAAAATTTTCCCTGCTTTAGTTTGTAAAAAAGTCAATGCCTCACACACAGGGGCGGCTCTATGTTTTTTGCCACCCCAAGCACAGCAGGCAGGCGGCTTTCGGTGGCGCGCCTGCGGGCGGTCCACTGGTCAAGCGGATTCGGCGGCATGCCTGTGGGAGGTCCGCCGGTGCCGTGCCATCGGTATCCCCGCCGTCGAATTGCTGCCGAAGCCATGGGACGGCGGACCTCCCGCAGGCACGCCGCCGAAAGCTGCCTTCCTGCCGCCCTCACAGCAACTGGCAGGCCGCCCCCCCGCGGATTGCCACCCCAGGCATGCGCTTGCTGCGCTCGTGCCTGGAGCCGCCCCTGCTCACACACTCACCCTTCCCACCTGCCTTTAGTGACATCTGTTAGGGTCGGGACTAAAACAGCGAAGCATGGATTTTTTGGTTTGAGAGCTGAACTGAAAAATCGGGAAAAAAAAAATGTGGTTCGGTTCAAACCAAAACTGAAGTTTGTTGGGCATTTTTTCACCAAAACAAACCTCTCCCTCTGCCACAAAAATATTTTGGGTAAAAAATTTTCAGGTGTGTTTCACCTGTTTTTTTTAAATTAACTAAATTTTAAAATGAAACACTGTTTTGAAACAAAAAGTTGACAAATTTCATTCTGAAATCATGAAATGATTTTCAGTTTTTTTTAATCTGAAATTATTTGCTGAATTCTACCTGAAGTTATGAATAATTTTGATGCCCTGAAAAATGCATTTTTCAGCAAATTTGCCATTTGCTGACAATTTTTTGCCCAGGTCTAGTTGTGACCCTGTGATTGAGAAACGCTGCACCAGAGAACCTTTAGATCTTAATAGCTTTACACTTGGTCAGCAGCTGGACTGTGTGGGGTACAGCAGCTGGGAATGAGCCAATGCACCTAGCTCTGAGGAGGAGCTCTGATAATCAGTAAAGGCAGGTGGAAACAAATGGGAAACCCAAACCAGGCCCTGTTTACAATAGCATCTTAGCTGGCAGTGAGCGCTTGCTCCAGTGATAAGACCACAAGACCTGTTACACCCCTGGGCCCCACTGAGTTGGCCTTCCTCAGATAGGCAGGATTTTAAACATTCTCGGTGGAGTGTTCAAAGGGAAGGGACAGCTGCATGTACTTTCTTTAATTAGTTGTTGTACGAGTAGCAGAGTAGCAGGGCTGGGGAATGGGATAGCAGAGATCTCTGGGCCTCCCCAGCCCTGAATTCTCTCCCATCCTGCTCTGCTTCCCATTTTTCAAAAGCTTAAAATCTCTCCTGCAATTCATGCTTTGTGTCCTCAAACATATGTTTGCTTTACGTTCAGGGCCAGCTCCAGGCACCAGCGCAGCATGCTGGTGCTTGGGGCGGCCCATGGAAGGGGGCGGCACATCCGGCTCTTTGGCGGCGGGTCCCTCAGTCCCTCTCGTAGGGAAGGACCGGCCGCCGAATTGCCGCCGAAAAACTGAGCGGTGCGGTAGAGCGGCCGCCAAAGTGCCGCCGATTGCAGCTTTTTTTTTTTTCCTCTTCACAACTTGAGGCAGGCCCTGTTTACATTTGAAGTATTCCTAGTATTAAAGAGTTAAGTGCTGGCAAACAGACCCAAACCATGACTCCTGCCCAGCCTAGCAGAGAGTAGGGGGATTTCCTGTAGCCCCGCCCTCTTCCCCCTGAGGAGCGCCCCCTTTTCATGGAGCCTGTGACCACTGTTCTGCATTGAAGATTCTGGTAGAGAGTAAAGAGTTAATCCTTGCTACAGTCTGAATCTCACCAGGGTGGATTATGACCTCCCAAGGGACCTTCCCGCCCTGCATTTCCGAGTCTATAAATGCACGAGACCGTTCATCTGTCCTTGAGGAGAGTTAATTTTTAACCTGTTCAAAACGTGGCCACCAGGGGGCAGAAAAGGCGCCTTCCTCTTCAGCAGAGCTTGGAGGCCAGACCGTGTGTTTTCCGGGGAGCGAGATGCTGTGGTGCCAGCAGGCTGGTCAGCTTGCCCTGTTATATGGCCCCGAGCTGGAACAATGTGTCGGAAGCCAGTTCCCCGTGTCCTTTCCTTTGGGAAGGAGGAAGGCTGGCCTTTTGGCTACAGTTACTGTGTATGCGTACAGCACCTGTCACAGTGGGGCCGTAGAATCCAAGTCACAGAGAGCAGTGATCCCTCCCCGAAGAGCTGTGCTCTGCTGTGCCAGTCAGGAGCCCCAGCTGTCCCCCCAGACTGGCTAGGTTTGTGTGTGGGAGGGTGGCGCAGCCAGTCAGAGCTGCTTTCCCTCACTTGATAGTAGGCACATTCACTTCGCTCCTGCCTGCAGGCTCCTGCGTCACTCGTTCCTCCACCCAGGGAGCATGGGTCTCTCATGCTGGTGGAGACAGGCTGAGTCTCCCGTCATCCTTTTCCCAAGTGCAACAGCCTGTCCTCGTGTGAGCTGTGCTTCCTGGCCCCCCTCCATGCCTTCCTGTTCCCCATCTCTCTGGCTTGCAGAGGCAGCTATGCTGAGCACATGACCTGCACAGCAAACACAGGAGTGGCCGTAGCCACCTGAGTTTATCAAGGGAGTCCTGGGGTTTTGGCTCAGTGGTGAGGTGTGTGGAAGAGATACTGAGCGAGTCCTTAGCGACCTGAGTGTGTCACTGAACTCAGTGGAGAAAAGTCCAGGTTTCAGGGGCCTATGGCACAATCTCTGGCACTTGCTTGGATGGGCAATTTCTCCCTTTCTGTGCTGATGAGACTCTGCCTAACACCAGTTCCCTAAGTTCAGGATAGCAGTAACCTGGGTATTTGTGTATTGGCAGCGGGCAGAACCTCAGGGATCCCTGTGCAGCGTCTCTCACTGAGAACTCTTAGTCCCGGGCTGCTGGCACTGGCCTGTCAGCGTCGGGGGGACGGGTCTTTAGCAATGCAGTGGCGTCAGAAGAAAGTGTCTGAAACTGAACAGTGCCAAAGCCACAGGTTTCTAGTCTGGTGAGCGGCATAGAATTGCATTCTCTCAGCCAGAGGGGTACACTGGTTTGTGGTGCACTACTCAACCGTCCAGCAGGGGGCAATAGTGCACAGACATGATCCAGCCAGCCCTGGCACTGGGAACAGAAGGGAGCCTAGGCAGGATTCTCTTACATGCCTGCACCGGACCGTGATATTCTCACCAGCAGCATGGGCACAACCACGGGGGGGGGGGGGGGGTGTCCCCGTCTAGGAACCTCACCCTCAGCATGGCTGTGGGATCAATGCACCCCACCCTGGTTCCTCTCTATCGGCTCACTTCCATCGGCAGGGCTCCCTCAGCCGAGAGAGATGCGTTTTATCCCTCCCGGCTTGTCTGATGTCCCTCTCCTGTGTTTTCCTTCGCTTCCATTGGCTCTGTCCCACCCCCCTCGGTGTTCAATTGCAGGACGCGCCTCTGGATACCGAGCAGAGACCGGCTCAAGGGGCCCAGGGACGCAGCGTGCTGGGGCAGCAGCCACAGCTGGTGAGAGTGACTGTGAGCAGCCTGGAGTCGCCAGCCAGTGTTTGCAGCCTGGTGGTTCGTGCCCACAGCACCCTACCCAAGGTGAGTCTCCAGGCTGGATCTGGCCTTTGATGCTCAGGGCTTCACAGGGACTTTTCATTGGTGTAACTGGGTGTGGGCGCGAGGCCTTTAACCAGGTAGAGTTAAAGCAGCAAAACAAAAAGTGTAGACACGCTCTAAGAAAAGGGGGAGCCTGGACTGCAGTGTAAAGCCCCTTTCAGCTGGTTTAGGACTGCACCAGACACAGCAGAGCCACAATGCAGGAGTGTGTAGAAATCCTGTTCCAATTCTCTGCTTCCCAGGGCTGCAGCCAGATCCCATTCCAAACAGACATAAAAACCCAGTTCTGGTTCTTCTCTTCCTGGTCTCCGGTGCTGGATAGTTTGTCTGGTCTCATGTGCTGCTTCCCTTCCCCTCCTGGCTGCGATGCTTGTCACTGGATCAGCACATCTGGTTCTCGTATGCAGTCTTGTGGGCACAAGGGGTAGAATGACATAATGGCGAAGGGCATGAGAGGGTGCTGGCTCCCCACGTCTTCTTTTCCTGTTGAATTGATGTTTACAGACTCTCACCACAAAACGATGCTGACTCCAGAATTTTACTGGGAAAACTAAGACTGCTGTTTCACTCGTGCGATTCAGCCGAGCCTGAGTCCATCCCAGGGTCCCTACGGACTCCAGCTCTCGAAGGCAACTTCCTGGGAGTCTGCCCAAGAGCTGGGAGTGTGAGTTCAGTGCTGCTTTAGTGTCTCCATAGCAAATTGTGTGTAAGGGCTGGGAAGGCACTGCCATTCTTGATCTCTTTTCAAACGAATTAGCCTCCGGACTGAGAGCGATTCTTTGGCAAAGTTCGGTACATTTCCATATGGGTGTTTTGGAGGCATCTGGGAATGGGGAGGAGCAGGTATAAGAAATGTAGCAGATGCTTTTCTTGTGCCTGGGTAACACCAAAAACCAGGTTGTTTTAAAAACTCCAGCCTTATCATGGTGTCAGTCCTCTGGGACATAGAGAAATATGAAGTAGAAATAAAGAAGCTGAAAATCCTTCCCCACACATACACGGTATTCCCGTTTTCCACTGAACTTTAAAAACAGTGAAGTCCAGAGTTTGGGTCACCAGGTGTTTGACTCTTGCATCTTTCATAGCTGTGCACACTCCTAGGTTTCACATTGCACACTGAGTAAATGGTTTGGTTTGGTTTCCTCAGTCGCTGGAATATATAACATGATGGCTGAGAATGTAACCTAGTTTTAGGCATTACTAAGAGAAAACATGTGATGCCTTTTTTCCCATGGGTTAGAGTGAGTGAGGTGAGTAGAGCCGGTCCAAAACGTGGAGAAACAAAATGCAGCCTAGCAACCCAAGCAGCCAGTCTGCACATGTGCATTGGCTGTTGGCTGCTGTTTCACCTCATGTTGCACTGCTGTAACTGTACTGGTTTCAAACCAGTATTATAGTTAAACCTGTGTGTAGACAAGTCTCTAGATTCATGTATCTGCCTTCACAAGTTTATTGTAGTATTGTAGTCATGTTGGTCGCAGGACATTAGAGAGACAAGGTGGATGAGGATGATGGATCTTTTACTGGACCAACTTCTGTTGGTGAGTGAGGCACATTTTTGAGATCTGAAGAACTCTATGGAAGCTCAAAAGCTTGTCTCTTTCACAAAAACAAGTTGGTCCAATGAAAGATATTACCTCACTCACCTTGTCTTTCTTCAAAAGTTCACAGCCGGTAAACTGAGGATGTATCTTTCCAAGTCCATTTCTGCGGGCAGCTTGTTACCTCATAATCTACAGTGTGATCTCCTGGCATCTGGTTACCTCCTGAGTGGTTGCTTTATAAACATCTAGGCATGTAGGTAGGTCACAGAAGACTGAGAGAGTCAATATGTAGATCCGAGGAAGGAACAGAGGGTAATGAGTCCATTACAAATGGGAACAGAAATCCAGTTCAGGTTCTGCTCCTTCCAGAGATTTTACTCTCAGTTCACTCTATGTGGACACAGAATCTGCATCAGTTTTCTCTTCTTGTAGCCTTCACTATAGGCAGATCCAATCAAAGCAAAGGAAAACATGCAGTTGTCATCCACTGAACCATGAATCTCCTGGTCTCTGTAATTTAGGTTAATCAAGTCCAAAGAGGATGGTAGAGATCTTCAGAGGGACCCATCCAAGCTAGGTGAATGGGTAACCCTATGGCAGATGGAGTTCGTTGTCGATAAATACAAAGTAATGCACATTGGAGGGAAATTTTAAAACTATTCTTACACCTTACAGGCAGCTAAGTTAACTGTATCCACTAAGGAAAGGGACCTCGGCATCACTGTAGACAGCTCAGTGAAGATCTCTGCTCAGTGTGGAGCGGTGGTCAAAGAAAGCAAACAAGACGTCAAGATGCCTAGGGAATAATATGGAAAATATTATAATGCCTTTATATCCATCAATAGTACGGCCTCACCTAGAACACAGTGGGCAGTACTGGTCACCCCCTCTCAAAAGGATTTTGCCAAATTAGAGGAGAATTCAGAGCAGGAAGACAAGAATGACGAGGAGCCTAGAAAAGCTCTTGTGTGAGAAGAGATTGAAAAGACTGGGATTGTTTATTTAGAAGGGAGACAGATAAGAGGGGACATGATAAAAGTATCTGAAATGACTGGTCCGGAGAGGATAGACTGGGCGCTTCTGATCTCCCTGTCTCATAAGAAAAGAACAAGGGAACATTCAGTGAAATTTAAGGTGGCAAATTCAAAACAAATCAAAGGGAATACTTTTTCACACAACATGTAATTAAACTGTGGAACTCATTGTCACAGGATGTCATTGAGGCCAAGAATTTAACAAGATTCAGAAGGGATTGGACATTTATATGGATCTCCAGAATAGCCAGAATTGTTGTTGTTAATACTAACACATTTTGGAAGAGCTGTTAAACTTCATGGTTCCGGGTATAAACCAGTCTCTAATTGTAAGGGATTAGGAGATGTAATGTGGGAGTCAGATCATCTTGTATCTGTTATTGTGGGTTTCTTGCATCTGTGTCTGAAGCATCTGGTGCTGGTCACTGTCAGACAAGATACGGGACTAGATGGATCCTGGGTGAGACCCAAAATGGCTATTATTATGTTCTCTCCACTGGGGTTGAAAATTGTTTGGGTGCCAGCATAGGCAGCACCAAACTGTCTCCAATATCTACTACAAAACAGTAGCTAGACCCCTGGGGAGTGAGAGGGAATAAGGGGAACTATATCTGTCATTTCTTGTCAACAGCTGGTGTGTCCTAGGAGTCTTCTGTGTATGACTAGTGTACAATCTGTCAGCAAACCATGCTGTCTGGGATTCTCACATGGACTGTGCTTGCAAGTGTCAGTCTGGTTTATACTTTATTGTGGGGGAGCCCAAACCAGGCCTTTCATGGGTACTTCAGTGGGAGAGGTAATGCCCATGCCCTTGGGCGGTGGAGGCATGGGGTTAGCCCTGGAGTAGAATGCTGGCCGGGGGCACCGGGATGGGGGGAGGAGGAAGGGATCTGGTGCTAGGCTGGAAGTCCAGCACAGGAATATGGCCTTTCTATTTGTAAAGTACCACAAGTCCCTCTGGAGCCTGAGCAATAACAGGATTTCTCCTGCTGGAAACGTCGGAGAGTCTCCGTTCTGGCTCAGTCAGTGTTTGTGGCTGAAGTTGCAGTGTGAGGAGCGGAGGAGGTCCTGGCAGTGCTGTAGAGTTGTTTTCCACTCCCCATGCAGCCTGGATTTTCTGATCCCCTCTTTTTGAATCCCCCATTTTACATCCTGTCAGCCACTGTTCTATTCTGGTTCCTCTGGTCCCTTCCCAACAGTTCTGTGTCACTTCCCCTTCCGAGCCTGTCTGCTATGAATGATCCAGTGTAATCCCTGCAGATGTCTCATTAATAGCACACCTCAGGCAGCGGATGAGGATGCTGGCGAAGGAGCCTGCACAGAGGAGAGCAGTAGCTCTCCCTGGATCTTCTCCTGGCAATTGACTGATTCACGCTCGTTTTCCATCAGTTTAAACTATCAATTAGACAAAGAAATCTTTGGGGGGCAAAGTCCTGCCAGCCTGCTGACTGACGAGGAATCCGTTAGCGAGTCAGGAGGGACCAGGAGTCTGATCTCACGCATTGCACAAGCTGGAGAATTTCATTAAGTGATTCCTGCATCACGCTCATAACTGCTGGCTGAGCTAGAGCAGATCTTTCAAACGAGGCAGTGATCCTCATTTCAATACTTCAATCCACCCCTCCCTCGGGAAGTTGGTCCAATGGTTAATTACCTCACTGTTAAAAACGTGCTCCAGCCATTAGATCTTGTTCCGCCTTTGGTGGTGCGATTAAAGAGCCCTCCGAGATCTTCTCCCCACGTCGATATTTATAGACTGACCAAGCCCTTTCTTAGCTCTTTCTCTGTTAAACGAAATGGACTGCGCTTCTTTAGACTCTCACTCCAAGGCAGGTTTTCCAGCCCTGAATCCTTTCTTGTCGTTTTTTTCAGACCTTTCCAGTTTTTCAACATCATTTTGACATGTAGACACCAGAGCTAGGCACAGTATGCACTAATGGCCTCACTAATGCCATCTGCAGTGGTAATACCACCTCCCCGCTGGTACGCAGTATTTCCTTCTTATACATCCGAGGCTCACAGTAGCTCTCATTGCAATGGGGGCTCATGTTCCGTTCATTACCCACTATGCCCCAAGCCCTTATCAGAGTCACTGCTTTCCAGGCTAGCCGGCGGTCCCTTCTCAGTAGAAGAGAGCCATGTGATGGGCCAGGGCGTTGGATTGGGACTGGTGTGTAATATAGGAATCTGCTTTTGATTGCCAGTCCTGGAGTCTGAAGCCCTGAATTTATTCCCCCAGGACATTTGCCACAGGCAGTACAGGCTTTCCACGTGCCCAGCCCCTCACCAGTATTCCTCACTCCTACTCCAGGGGAGATGGAATTCAGTCTGCCTGGGGCTACCGATACAGGGCCAAGCTCTGATGTGGAACATCTTGTTCCACCTGGAAGAAGAGATCTACCAGCTCACTGCATGCAGGAGCCCCTTGCTGGATAGTAAAAAACAAACCAACCCTTTGGTGGCTGCAGACTGTAGCTGAATGTGAAGCAGGGACCTAGAGGTGAAAATCTCCATCTGCTTTGGGCTCGTTCTGGATGATTCTTGCATTCCCAGTGCCTGAGCCACATGGCCGCCTCCTCTACTGCAGAGGTGGAAGGGACAGGGAGCAAGGGAAACTGCTCCTGTTAGTAAGAGTGAAGAGGAGTGATGACTCACTCCAGCTGGATCTCAGTCTGTGGAGGGACTGGGCAGCAGGAGGATGAGGGAGTGAAATTCACCCTGGGGGAGAGAGCTGGTTGTGAGACTTGCTGGAGCTGGAGATGCTGAGAGCTGCTTCATCAGCAATTGGGGATCCCAGACCTCAGGATCTCCTGCTGCCTTTCACAGAAGCCCACTGAGAGTGGGGAGGAGGAAGTCAGAGCTAGATGGTTGGTTCGCTCTGTCCTAAAATGAGGGGCCCACTGAAAGAGCCGCTGCGGCTTCTGAAGGGGGGGTTGCTGGGGCCTAGCAGGGTTTATATCTGCATCCACCTGAGGGAGCAGCATGCCCCACGAGAGCAGAGGGCAGTGTCATGAAGAGGATGCCACAGTTCCTGGGAGTGACCTGGGTCCCGGAGCAGAGGTGACGGCGGGCGAGACACCACCAGAAGAGGGCGCAGAGCTAATTCCCAAGACAGCCAGTAGGAGGCGCCGCAGTGGTGAGTCTCCTCGGTTTACAGGAATAAGGGATGGTGGGATAAACATTTGTATCCTGGTGTAAGCACATGCACACGGGGGGCTTACTCCTGTAAGCATATTGGCTCCCCAGGCTCCATTCCTACTCATGACCATTTTTGCTCTGATTTGGGCCTGCACTGATGTTTCATCCCTTCCTAAAAGCTGCTCTTTTCCCCCCTCCCGTCCAGGGAGCAGAGTGCAGGCAGCTGTGGAGATAAAATTAAACAGGAACAATAACGCTGATGAGCAGACACGCGGCATCACCAGGCAAACGGTGCTCTCCCCCAGCCATACATCTCTGTTTCCCATGTGACTCTGAACCGACTCAGACCTCATCTCTGTGGGCCTGCCACTGTGGTCCATCCCCTCCCACAGTCCTCTGCTCTGAGCACACGGTCAGGAGGTGTTGGCTCCAGCCCTTCCAGCCAGTTTGATGTCCTAGATCTGTGCTGCTACCACTCTAGGACTGTCCTTAGTGAGCAACGGCCCGTCTTAACAAGAGGGGCACAGAGAGACTATTTCAGAGAGCACATTTCCTGAGTGCTCTGAAATTGTCAGCCTGCCCAGTTTGGGTTGGGCAGCTGTAACATCTGCTGATTCTATATGCATCCTATAAATAGGAAACCTCCGAGTGTGGAGATCCTGCCTTATTGACAGTATGTGGGCGAGCAAGGGCATTGCTGAATGCAAAGCACAGACCTGGGAGTTACGCAGTAGCTTGCTCTGGGCCCAGCAGGGGTAATGGCAGGAGCAGTTTTCCCTGTGTCAGCAGAGCTGAGGGCAAACTGTCCCCCTTTCAGAACGGGCCAGTATTTTATCAGGTGCAAAACCGTGGGGAAATTGCTGTAAAAGCAAACGTGTACTAAGAAATGAGCACAGTGTTTGTAACTGCATATCCTCTCGGCTCCCTGGGAGCAGGCACTGGCTGTGGTGTATTGCGGCGTTCAGCACAGTGCACATGGCTGTGTGAGAGGGAGGCCTGATGGCCTCATAAATTAGGGAAAACCCCTTCTCCTAATCAGGGACCTGCCTTGACGTGTCTCTTCCCCTCCCTTGCACTTAGGTACTGACTGGCACTAGGGACAGATACACTAACGCTCCTCCTGAGGTGTCTTTAAATAGAAAACAGCCGCAAGTAAAGCAAAGCAAGGTGTGCAGCTCCGCTGGTTGTGAGAGGCCGTGGGGACTAGCAGCACGTGTAACCTCTTGGCTTTAGTTCATTGGTCCAGTGTCCCGCGTCCACCCTCAGGCCGCCTAGTCCAGGTGTGCTGCCGGGGCAGTGCATTCAACCCCTAGGAGCCTGGAGCTTCTCACTGTGCAGCCAGCCTCTCTCATCCCCCCCTGCTCAGAGCCACGGGGCTCAGTCCCAGAGCTGAAAATAGGAACCTGCAGGGCACTGAAAGGGGATTTAAAGCAAGAAGCTGGGTTGTGTGGCAGTGCTGGTGACTCCTTGTCTTTATTGCCTCTTGTATTTGAGCGATTTGCCCCACGCTCTGATTTCTCTGCACTCAAACCGTTAGCGGTCCCACCTGAAGCTTGCTCCTGGGCAGGAGTGGGTGCAAGCCACATGGCTGTAGGCTCTTGTTGCCACATACTCCCACGATCAAACAACTGGGTGTGTTTGGGGGGCTCCGGTCTGGCCTGCAAACAGTTAGATGTTCTGACCTGTCGTGCTCTACAGAAAGGGCTGTTGTATAACCAACATCCATCATGCCGCTCTGAATATGTAACTCATGCGAGGTGATGGGAGGGAGGGAATAGAAATCCCCATTTTTCTGGCCCTCCAGAACAAAACGGAGAAGGAATTAGCAGGTGAACATGAAGCAGCTGCTTACTAACCAAACAAGGGCCCAGGGTCCCTGCTTCTGAGATTTTAATACCTATCAATAAAGTCGTTTGCTACAGAAATGGCCTGATACACGGGAAAGTCCAGTCAGGCTGCTGGCAAAGGATACAAGCCCCACAATGCATCACCGCATGGCTGTGTTGCATGTGCTCTGCTGTTCGTGCATTTCCCCGCTGAGTGAGATGCGTAGCCTTGTCAAAGGATGGCTCCTGCCGTTGGCCAGGCTGAAGCTGTCATTACAGAATGAACTTCCTGCTGCCTTATTTGGAGGCTGTCAGCTGATCAGTGCCAGCACCAGCCTTGTGACATCAAAGAACCTAGGAATTGCTAATAATAAAGAGGTGAGCAGAGAGGCACCCGGAGCACCAGAGGGAGAGTAAGTCCTCCCTGTTCCCCCGTGTTTATTTTTAGAAATGCCGAGCAGCTATTGCCCATGGCTGAGTAGGAAGAGAAGGAAAGCAGTGACCCACTGCCCAGGGGCCGGGATAGCAGCTCTTGCTGGGGTCAATCAGTTCCAGCCGCTGGAATTTAGAAGCTCATCAGCAGTTTGTGCTTTTCAGTAGCGAGCACAAGCTCAGAAGCCAGAACCATTGGGGTTCCAGTAAATATTGTGTCTTTGCTGCAAGTCTGGATTATTCCAACGGCTTCATATCACAATTGCAACAGGCTTGGTGTCTAATCTGCCTTGTCCAGAGGCTGCTGCTGTTCGAGGGGATTTCAGCACTGAATGTGTCCGTGGGAACTCTCACTTCCCTGGACATTTGGGGGTTGACTGGCTCCAGTTTTACTAGAGACTCTCACTAATCCTACCCCAGGGATGAACAAGAAGGCAAGGGAGATGTGTAAACGGCTTCAATAGAGAGTAGAAAAAGTCAGTAGATTAATCTAATCTAATCACCTACTGCTGCCCATCACCACAGTATCTGAGCACCGTCCATGTAAAATCAGTAGCAATAGTGAAGTCCCTAGTGGATTCTTGGATTCTCTGGCACTTCTCCATTTCCAAGTATAAAAACTCTGCCTGAGGAAGGGTTATTTATTGGTTGCTTGGTTGGTTCATTTGATTGTTAGTTTCAGATCTAATTTTGTTGTTTTGGGGGTTTATTTTATTTTGTCGTGGGGAAGACAGGTAGAAAAGGTGTGTCAGGGTTAGGAGCAGGAGGGGATGTGAGGGGCAAGGGGGGGTGTCAGTGTTAGGGGAGGAGCAGGAGGGGGCATTAGGGTAAGGGGGGGTCAGTGTTAAGAGCAGGAGGGGTATCGGGGAGAGGGGCAGGAGGGGTGTCAGTGTTAAGGGCAGGAGAGGGTGTCAGGGTGAGCGTCGGGGGGTATCGGGGAGGGGGCAGGAGGGGGGTGTCAGTGTTAAGGGCCAGGCGGAGGGGGTGTGCATGTGACTCCTGTGGTGGCGGAAAGGCCTGTTCAAAGTTGTAGGTTTCTCAGTGGTCCCTGGGGCCATCCAGACTCTGGATTCATCCCATCTCCTCTGCAGGGTCTCTCTGAAGCCACATCCCCGGGGCCCAGAACGCTGCGTCCAGCCCCCCGGTGCTCCGTGCTGGGGTCTGCGCTCTCCCAGAGCAGCTCAGCTGTCAGGTGGCTCATCTGTCTACATTCGCTCCTTAATTCAGCTGGGAATTAATCCAGTTCTGTTCTGAAGATGAGGACCAAGGCCTTGAACTGGCGTCACTGGTGGACTCGGGGCCAGGACAGGGACCGGCTGACAGACTGGCTGTTTTCACAGTGGCCTGAGCTGTGGAGGAGGCAGGCAGCCCCATTTGGGACCAGCTGCAGCCTGTGCATTGTTTGCACATTCAGCTACAGCAGCGCATCCTGCACCGCTGTGCCCCTCCCCCTGGTGTTTCTCACGCAGCGTCATGGCGTGGTCCTGTGCCGCCTTTGCCTGGTGCAGCTGGGCAGGAAACCAGGGGTTGTTCGGGAGCTCGTGGAGATTCTGTACGTTTTAGTTTGTGTTAAAATTAAGGGCTTGGGACTGACGAGACAATTGCTGCTGCTTCGCCCTGCCCAGACTCTCTGCCTTTTGCTGTCCTCCACCTGGGCTCCCCCTCACGCCTCTGAGATCTTATCCCCCAACCCTTTGCTATTCCAGTCCTGGTCTCTCTCCAAACCTCTCAGTCCGGAGCTCCCCATGCAGGCCAGGCCTGGTCAGGTGTGCAAAGTGGGCCATTACTTTTTGTTATGTGGTAGTTCTTTCTATTGTGGAACAAAATTCCTTTACCAGAGTGCCCAGAGCGGAAACCTGGCTGCCTGCAGCTGCACCCTCTCCCCTACCCAAATGGAAGGGCGGGCCCATGCTTCTGTCTGCAACCTCGCTAAGATCTCGGGCATGGAAGGACAAATCTCCTGGGTGTATTACTGCAAAACAAACTCCATTTGTAAAAGAACAACCCACACTTGAATGCAGAGTCTGGCAGCCCAGTGGCTTTCGGTCTGGAATGGTGGAGCAGGGGGAACATCCCTGCATTTTAATGGAGCTGGGCTGTGTGGAAATCAGGATGCTAGTTGCAGAGGCAATCCCAGTGCTATTCTAAACAGAGCAGCTAGAATAACTGCTCACGAAGGTGTTCAGTCTTTAAGATTTGGAGGATCAGTATTGAGTTGTGCTGAGAGATCCTTATCCCCGGCCTTTGCAGACGTGTCTTAGAGGAACCTGCTTGAAGGGGATTGAGAGTGACGGATGAGTGCAGGGTTGGAAATGGCCTTGACTCGCTCATAAATTCAAACGACTCTTTGATCCTTCTTTCGAAGACCACTTTTCTTTCCTAAAACTTTTTCCTTAGGTCATGTCTTCACTGGGGTTGTTAGCAATAATGTTGCTGCACTGATGCAGACTTTCAGTGCAAATGCACTGCAATGAAAAAACGTGACATCTACGGGGTGGGTTTAGACTGGTGTTTGTACCCAAACAGCTACATCAGTGCGCTGCACTGGTGCAAAAATCCCAGTGTAGATAAACTCCTCAGTTTTCATCTGTGCCCTGCTTTGGGCAGGGAAGGGCACGGACAGCCTCCTCTGAGGCAGTGCCCAATTCTACTTGATGGATTGGATGGCAGGAGGCATTTGTGTAGTAATTACCACAGGAGGGGCTGTGTCTACATTCTTTAAATATATGCAGAATGTTACCACGTTCCCCACCTCTGCAGTCGTTTCATAGCCAAGACAGACAGATTTCGCTCTTTTAATCCTCTCCGTAAAACAAGTCCCTCCAGCTTCCTGATTATTCTTGTGGATTGTCTTTGAACTCCCTACAATTTGTTAACATCTTTTCAGTTTTCAGGTGCCCAGAATTGCACTAAGTGACTTAGGAGCACAGTCCCATTAAGGATAATTGCCCTTAAATCACTTGGGCATTTTTGAAAATCCCACCTACAGTTATTAATTACACAGAACCGTAGATGTGAATAGCACTTTGTAAAGCAACAAAAAAGGAGCCAATAGATTATCAGAGGCAGTGTGGTCCAGTCAAGAGGGCACAGGACTAGAATGAGGGACGCTTGGGTTGTAATCCCAGCTTTGTCACTGACTTGCTGTATAAACTTGGGCAAGTCACTTTGCTGCTCTGTGCCTCAGTTTCCCGTCTGACTCTTTGTCTATCTGGTTTATTTAGTCTCTAAGCTCTCTGGGGCTCTTATTGTTTGTACAGTGCTGAGCACAGTGACACAGCCACAGTCTTGGCTGAAACTTCTTAATACAAATAACTAGTCAAATGGATTGTGGATTCCCCGTCCCAAACCGTTCACCGCCTACATGAAGAAAAGATCAACAGGAGATGATGACATGGGAGGGGGTGTGGGAGAGGATGACGGCCAAGGTCACTTGGGAGAGAATTGAGGGGTTACGTAGGTTGAGATTGTTTTTAATTGAAATATAGAGAAGACTATAAGCTTCCTTGTGTGAGTGAGTTTGGAAAGGACTTAGAGGAGGGGAATGAGGAATGGCAGATGGCCAGGGAGGGGGTTCTAGGTGCAGGGTACTTCATAAAGGAAGGGGTGGGGATAAAGCACATAGTCAGACAGAGACGTTAGCTGAGCAAAGAGGGAATGAGCAGGATGAAAGAACTGAGGAGAGGGCTAACTAGTGGAAGGCTTTGAGGGCTTGCATTTGGTTTGGGAGCCAGTGGAGAGATTTGAGTTGGGGTTGAGCACAGGTGTGAGATTGAGGTCAAACTGGTATTTTCATAGTTGAATGCTGAAGTCAGACCAGAGCTACCTAGAAGGGGACTGTTGCTTTCCTGGCCATGTATTTGCATATAATAACACAGTGTCAAATCACCTTGCAAATGTAGGTCTTTTGTGCTGTCCCCCCAACTGCCACCCAGTCACTGTCATGCTTTTGCCACCATGTAATGTTCTGGTTTTGCTGGTGTGGGTACAGTATGTAGGCAAGAGCATTGCACCTAAAAAAAAAAAAAAAAAAAAATTATTCCAGCGATTGAAAGTCTGGCAAAAAGAACTGGATTCCTGGCATGCAGCTTCTTGGAATAAATGATCTTTTTAGGTTTAACTTCCCTGACATTTAGTTACCCGGACGACTTGTCACAGCGCTACGTGGTGCTTCCCAGAAGCAGTGCAGGCTCTTCCCTGCACCCCTCCTTTCTCCCTCAGGTGGTATGTTTGCTTCTTATTCATTCTCCACACGTCAGGTGAATTTTCCCAAGTTGGATCTCATTTTATTTTCGGCAGTGAGAATTTGTGCAGCTGTCTCTTGTGCTTCTGTAACGTGTAAGAGATGTATTGTGTTCCCTTCTGGTAGCTGTTCCACACAGAGGATAACAGCCTGCTATTGTTACCAGCTAATTCGGTTATTCTTCAGGTAGGAGAAGCCTGTGAGTTTTGGTGCTCAAGGTCCTGTTTTTAAGCCTTGCTGATAATTTATGGGGAGGGAGGTTACACTTGAGAAGGTTTAAAGGTTTGCTGTTGCTGGGAATTGGAACCCTCTGCTTCTTCCCGGGGAATGGACGATGCCCGAAGAATAAGAACATGTGATTTACGCTGTAAACGTTCTCTCTCTTTTCCAGAGACCTTTGGTTATTGAAGCAATCCATAGTTTAGCATCGGTTAGACTGCCTGGGGACCCTTAAACTTATTTCAGTGATGGCCACATGTTTGAATCTCATCAGAACTCTAGTGTAATAGAAAAACAGAGAATTTATGTCCAAACAACCCATCTGTCCTTGTCTTTGAGGACAGAGGAACTGAAATGGTTGATAAGCACAGTGTACCTTTAAGAGAGACAAATGAACTGGCTGCTGCAGCTTCAGCATGCCACCTGATTGGCTGAGCAACTAGCAGGCAGGCTGAAGGAGGGGGCAGCCATTCAGAAATTTCCTGCATTACGGTCTTGTTTAAAGGGGACAGAAAAGGGGAGGGTGGCTGAAGGAACATCCTAACTTTCCACCCCAGTCTGTGAAACATGAGACTCCTGCCCCTCCCTTCCTGTTGGGTCCCCAAGGCTCCCAGTGACAGCACTTTTATGTAGTTCCAATCCAGTAAGGAGGCCTGAGTCCATTCAACAGAATCGTTTGGAAGATTCTTAATCAATAAACTTCAGATAGTTTATTAGCTGCTGCAGGGACAAACAGTATCAGAATTTCACCAGGCTGAGAGGCCAGGAAAAGTGGCAGTAAACAAATAATGAGCAATGTATTTCAATCAGTCCAGCAGCACCCAGGGTTTCTGGTTATCCAGTCACCTTTCCAGGCTGGCCTGTTCAGAGGTATTGTTCCCTGTCTCAGCAGGGATATTTTCCAGGCTGGGATGTGATAACACAGCCCCTGCCCAGTGATCGTTAAGGCTCAGCTGATGTTTTGGTTTTAAACCCAGATTCTCTCCAGTTTTTTGTGTCGTGGCCATTTCAAATTGCCTTGGGTGGGAGGTGGGGCCTGCTTCTGCGGTGTGCTGAGTGGGAGGTGAAGGCACTCTGCACCTCACAGGATGGTCCGTTGGTGTGCAACTTGGCAGCCTCCATATCCTGTTCTCCTTTTGTGCCCTACAGGGAGCTTTTACCTGTTTTCTCTTATCTGCAGACAACTCCCCTCCTCCCTCAGGGCCCTACAAGCTGCAACCTCCCTTCTGTGGAGGAGGGTCAGAGGGGATTCCTTTGTCATCCAGGCTTCTAGAGCAGCTGGCAGAAGTTGCCCCCTCCTCAGAGGCTGGGTATGCGCTGCACCTGCCTGCTTCCAAGCCCTGTCAGTCCAGGTCTCTGGCTTGGTCGTGCTGAGCACACACCGCAGGCCCAGGCCCAGGAACCTGCCAGTGGGAATTAGAGCAGCAATAGTTAAACCCCATGAAACCAGTTGTGGATTGCAGCTCCATACAGATCCTAACTGGCAGCTGCTCTCAGACCGGCCGTTGGGAGCGCTTGCTTGGAAATGGCCAACTTTGCTGCAGGCAGGAAGACCTGAAAGGGGACTCTGCCCGTTTGGTATTTTTTCCCCTATTTTAGGGTGGTTTTGCCACAGAGCTCAGTTCCTGTGAGCCCAGGAACTGATTGGTCTGACTGGGGACTGCTTCAGAGGCAGCGTAACTCAGGCACTGGGACCAGGGGGCAAATCCCACTGAGATCAGTGTGAATCTTTCTCTTGATTTCAGTGGGTTTTTTGGGCTCAGGCCTCTGGCTCTTAGGTGAGCTTGCTGAGTCAGGCTTAGCGCTGGCGTGTCCCAGAGGGAGCTGCTTGCTTTGGCTGAAAGAACTGACTGGTCAGGTAGGAGGAGATACAATAAGGGACCTTAGAGACCATCTCCCAAGTTCCCCTCCCAAACTGGGAATGATTAAGTTACTGAAGTCTGAAAATTAGCAGCTCTGTTTGTCACAATATTTTCTATGTATTCAAAGCCCCGTTGTTACTTCTGTTGTCAATTCCTGCTAAGGCTGAATGTGTGAACGTGTCTGATACCTGCATGGGATTAGTGAGGATTGGGCGAAAGGAAACGGAGCACTGAATGCAGCATCACCAATTCAAAAATCAATAGTCAGGACCAAAAATTATGAGATTTGCTTCAAAATCATGAGATCTTAAAAATAGATCTTTTTCTTTGTTTTCTGGCTTTTGAGCCTTGAGGCTGCACTTGGGTCATGTTTTCAAGCTTTTATCTGCAGTGGGGGCTGGAAACTTCCCTTTTTTTGTAATGAAATTGAGATTCTCATGTAATTATGACCCCAGGCACTGGGCCTTTAAGAAAAACACCAAATATCATGAGACTCGTGAAAAAATCCTGAGTGTTGACAACACTGTAATGCAATGATCCAGTCGTGTTAACGTCACCCTTTTGGAGTAAGGGCTTGTGTTATCCGAGTGTCTTGTATGACACTGACAATGTCATTGGTGCTTAAAGTGCAGGTCTGTTCTGAAATGTGACTATGCAGAAATGGGCTCCTGTGTTAACAAAGCTGCTCCCATGACACATACAACCATAGCAATGTCGGGCTGGAAGGGACCCCGAGACTAAACTTGCCCAGTTCTTATAAATAAAATAATGGAGATATCCTATCTCCTAGAACTGGAAGGGACCTTGAAAAGTCATTGTGTCCAGCCCCTGCCTTCACTAGCTGGACCAAGTACTGATTTAGCCCCAGATCCCTAAGTGGCCCCCTCAAGGATTGAACTCACAACACTGGGTTTAGCAGGCCAATGCTCAAACCACTGAGCTATCCTTCCCCAACCTTTCTTTTAAACCTTTCCTCAGGTTTTCTTTAACCTTTTATCATTTTTGTACCTCTTCTCTGGACTCTCTTCAGTTTGTCCACATCTTTCCTAAACTGCGCTGCCCAGAGTTGGACACACAACTCCAGCTGAGTCCAGTGCCGAGCAGAGCAGGACAGCTGCCTCCTGCGTCTTGCAAACAACACTCCTGTTACTACACACAGGATGATACTCGCTTTTTTCGCAGCTGCATCACATTGTTGACTCATTCAATTTGTGATCCACTGTCACCCGCTGACCCTTTTCAGCAGTATTGCCACTTAGCCAATTATTCCCCGTTGTGTAGTTGTGCATTTGATTTTTCAAGTGAAGTATTTTACATGTGTTTACTGAATTTCATCTTGCTGAATTCAGACCATTTCTCCAAATTGTCCAGGTGGTTTTGAATTCCAATCCTGTCCTCCAAAGTGCCTGCAACTCCTCCCAGCAAGGTGTCATCTGCAGATTGCATAAGCATACTCTCCACTCCATTATCGAAGTCATTAATGAAGATACTGACTAGTACCAGATTGATGCAGAGCTGTTTTCTCATGCCCACATATGTTGGTAGCAGAGATGCTGCTGGCTTTAGTGAGAAAAATTAGTATGCCCTTCTTTTTCTTTCTGTTGGCACGACAGAACCAGTGCAGGTACAGAGAGGGGGCCAAGTTCTGTTCCTGCTTGTGTGTCATCAACCGAATTGCTTCCCAAGATCTGAGAGACAAGATGGGTGAGGTAACATCTTTCATTGGACCAAATGCTGTTGGCGAAAGAGAGAAGCTTTTGAAGTAACACAGAGTTCCTCTTCTTACTAAGTTCTCATCAGCTACACTTGTGCAACTTCACTGGAAGCCAATAGGTTTGCACAAGTGTCATTGAAGGAAACATTTGTCCTGCAGAACCTTTATTACGGAGGAGGAGGAGGGAAAAATCCAGCCTGATTCTGAGAGCTCTGGGGGTGCTTGTGGCGCTGCAGTCAGAAATAAACGTCATTTGACTTGTAAATTGAGCATATTTGATCGGATGTTAAGGGGAGATGCTAAATGATTTCATTGGCAGTCCTTGTTCAGGGTAGAAAGATACTTTAGCTACTAATAACCATGCAAGCCCCTGGAAATTCTGAGGAAAGGTCCAGGCCACGTCTTTCTCTCCCCACATTCCAGTTAGGTATTGCCGTGACACACTCCCTGAGGAAGGGGGTCTCAGAATAGGCAGCAATCTCACAGTGCTGCGAGCTCACTCCAGACCTGCTGGCAGAGCCTGCTCTCATGGCAAACTGTACCAAGCCATGAGGGGTTTTTTATGACTTCTGTGCAATGCGACAGGGTTTAGTGGCCATGTGGGATGAGAGATCCCTTCTCTGTTGGTAGCACCCTGCCCCCAACAGGTCTCTGGAGAGAAAACGTATTACCCCTATGTCCCTTGCAGTGAGGTATGCAGCATCCACAGGGGTTAAACAATTGGATTGACTTGGCAGGGGTCTCTAGTTACTCTGCCAATGAACCCCTCAGGGAGCATATAGCTTGCTGACCTGCTGTGGAAAAGAGCCTAGGCAAGTCACAGAGACTGGCTCCAGGGAAGGACTCTGGTCCAGATAGCTGGAAGAGGGAATTTCTCTGCAGGGTAGTTGCTATGGTTTCCTTTCTTGTTGTTTGTTTATCTAAATTGCTTTTTTTTCCAAGGATTGTAGCAGGAGCCCCTGTCCTGGGACCCTAGGGAATGGGGCCCTGGGGGGGGGTCTCATGATATTGTAGCAAAAAATAGAGCCCCAAGCAAGTGACTATTAAGTGGGTCTGAGGTCTCCTTTACAGGACTGTGTTGTGGAGTCTGCAGCTGGGCCCCCCGGCAAAGAGGATAATGCATCAATCCCCCTCCTCCTGTGATCACAACTGCAGTGTATATTTGGTTTGCCTTATTTTTGTCGCACAAATGAACTGTAGGTGCTTAGTGCGGAGCATCACCCGTTGACTCTTGGGAGTAAAGGCTGTAGGAACTGGCCCAATGGCTGTGGGTAACACGTCAGGAATCGTCCCATAAAATGAAGGTGGTTTTGGCTTGGGGAGGAGTAATCTGTTTGGCAGTAGCACCTTGGGGTGCTGTGTGCAACCAGTTCCCGGGGTGTCCAGTTTCTTATTATGCCCCCTTGTACTTAGCCCCGCATGAATTACTCCGTGGTTGCTGTGGGGAAACCCAAGCTCGGCATTTAACATTTATTGTTCTTGCCTCTTCCGACCTTGTCATGTGCACCTCTCACCCATGTCACGCTAGCCTTGATCCCGTTTGTCTTTTCCCCCCACAATCTGGGCTCTTTAACGTCCCTGCAGAGCAGACAGCATCTTGGTAGGGAAGGTCTCAGCTGAACAACCCACACCCAGTAAATTGTGAATCAACCTTGCTGAGTTGGGAGACTGTCGTTCTAGGGAGTCGGCACGAGGAGCCCAGCATTCAGACCATTGCATTACCTCCTCTCCCACTCCCTCGCTTTCCACCTAGTCTCACTAGAAACTTTACCTCCTTGTGCCCCCATCTGTTGGGCTAATGGCTGCAGACTCCGCTGTCTCGGATTCCTCCCTTCTCTGTGGCTGGAGAGTATGTGGGAGATATCAGAGTGTCTAGCCCTCGGATGCTGGGCTTTCGCACCTGCTCTAGGTTGCAAGTATCGGGGGAGCCGTGTCAGTCTGTAGCCACAAAAATAACGAGGAGTCCGGTGGCACCTTAAAGACTAACCGATTTATTTATCAATCAAATAAATCGGTTAGTCTTTAAGGTGCCACTGGATTCCTCGTTGTTTTTGTGCTCTAGGATGTTGCGGCTAACAGAGATACACCCAGGGTAAAACTGTCCAAAGGTTTATCCCAGAAGAGTAAACCCAGATTGTCCCCACTCAGTTCTAGAACACAGTACTTCCCGCTGCACGCAATTGTCATCTTCTTTCACAGAGATCGCCCATTTCCAGGAGGGCCTTGTAGGCTCCAAATATCACAAGAGCCCATAGCAGGACCAAAGAACACAAGACTCTTGTTCAAAGAACTCAGCCCATTCCCACAGAAGCACTGACAGCCATCAGGCCACCTCATCCGACTCTGATCCCTGTCTTTCCTGGGTGGCAAAGGAGCACAGAAGCCCTGGGGGCCCAGCTACCAACGACTGTCAGCATCTGCGACAAGGGGAATCTGCTGCACACTGTAAAACAAGCCAAAGTCCAACCAATCCTAGAGAAACCGTCACTACGTTCGACAGACATTGCGGCCTGCAGCCCAGTGTTGCCTCCGTTTCCTGGAGCAGCTAATCAAGGAGCTTGCAAAAGCCAGTCTCTCCAGTGGCACGTGTTAGCTGTCAATGTTCTGGATCCCTCTCAGTCAGGCATCAGGCCTGGGCACAGTACAGAAAGAAGCAGCATGCATTGCTCTGGGGGTGACTTCCTCCTGCCCAGAGACAAAGGGAAGCCGTCCGCATTTTCCTTGCTTAGTCTTTCTGCAGTGTTTGATGCTGTTCCCCACACACTCCTGTCCCACCGCTGAGGGTACGTCTACACAGCAGCTGGGAGCGAGCCTCCCAACCCAGGGAGACAGACTCATGCTAGCAGAGCTGGAGCTAGTGTAATAAAAAGAGCAGTGTGGACATTGCAGCTTGGACTGTCGGGCCTACAGCCAGTTGCAGTGTAGACACACCCTGAGGGGCTGCAGCGTTGTTATTATGGGCAAGTATTCTACCTCCAAGTCCTCTCTTCAGGAGTCCCACCCGCCCAGCCAGGCAATTCTGACCTCCGAGAACACATTGTCCCTGTGCTGCTCTCACCAGCGGCTCCCTGTTGAAGAATCCAGTCACCTTTTTATTAGGATTATTCTGCTTTTTAAACAAGTTTTATTTTTCATGGTGTGAGTGAATGAGACAAGATTGTTGCCACCGGCCTTTGATGGAGCACGGGGATATGGCTGGGTCGAAGAGCTGTGGGGATCAGGACCCCAACGTTATAGTCCTTGCCCTGCCATCAGATTGCTGTACAACCTTGGCTAAGTCACCTCGCTTCTCTGCTGAAGTTTCTTTGGGTGAAAACCAGGATCACTTTGCTGAAGGTGTTGTGAAGATTGATTGATGTTTGCAAAGTGCTTTGAGATCCGGGTGTGCAAAGAGCTATTATTGTGTGATCTGTTTTCTGTAAGAGTTGGGGAGTATTTTCTACTCTGTGCAAAGTGTTGCTGAGACAGATGTTTGCAGCCCTTTTATTGTGCATAGCTTACCTGTGTGGATGAGACTGGCTGCCATGAAAAAATGAGGGCAACTGGTAAAGAGCAGTGCAAGTCCTTTGCAATGGATATGAATCTTTTGAGCAATGAGACCAGCAGGAGACAGATGCAGCTAACTGTAGAAAAGCAGGAAATAAGCAACAAATTGTGCAGAGATTACGGTGCCGGGGTATTAGAGCAGATGTGCGGGGATTTGGAGATTACAAAACATGAGACAGGGAGTGAGTGACAAAAGCACCAGTAAGAGTTTCAGAAGAGGAGGATGCAAGGTTAGGATGTATTCTGGCCATTCAGTAATGGTGATAAGTAGCTTACAGATAAGGGAGGTGTGGGAGGAAAACGGAGGTTTGGGTCATGGATGCCTCCAAGTTTTCTAGCCTTTGAGGGAAGGAAAGTTGTGTTAAGGGGAGTGGTATCCGCACTGGAGACCTGGCATGGAGAGGATTCTACCCGAGGATGCCACATGGCTATCATGTCTGAGGAGTTCCATGGAGATGGAGCGGGCAGTGTGGAAGCCTGGATGCTAGTGAAGAGAAACACCTTTTCTAGGAGGCCATGTTCAAATCTGCTGATGGAAAACAGAGATCCTAATGCTTCTCTTGATTATTCCTAACACACTCACTTGTTACCAAAGTTCCTCTGTTATAATCCTCCGCCTTGGCCATTGCCCCTCCCCCCCCCCCCAGTCCTTTCTAGTTAGACTGTCATGTCACATATGCATGTCTGACTTCAGTGCAGGGCTGAGGAGCAGGAAAGAGGAAACCATTACCAAAATACAAATAACGCTAGCAGGAGAAGGTGCCTGGGACAGCCCCAGCCAACGAGAGGAGGCAGCTCTTTGTATAAAGCAGTGGATTTCCCCCAAGTGTGATTTTAATGTTCCTTCCTTTAAGATCAGTCCAGTCCCTCCATGAGGTGGACCTCCAGGTCCGATGTCACCCCACCCCCTAGAAAGAACTCTCTAATATACACAGACTAGTAAATGAAATGGGCCTCCTCATTGCCCTGCTAGCATCAAGTCAGGCTCGTTCATCTCCCGCCCCAGCATTATCACCCTGCTGCTTGGGGGGGGACTAACCTTTGGTTTTGGAGCAACAATTCACTGTCAGTATTTTACAATATCCATGAAGAATCTCCTGGTGATGTGTGAGTGAGGTATATCTGAGGAAAGTTTACCCAGTCCAAATGGTGGTGTAACTAGCTGGATGAGACAGGACTTCTGCTTCGTTCTGGAGTTGCTGCTGGCTGTCCCTCCAGCTCACGACTTGTTTCACTGCTTGGTGCCGTAAGCGTGAGAATCCTCTCAAGCAGAAGGGAGAGCACCAGTTTCTTTAATGCCCTTGCCAGCCTCCGCACAAGGCTCCTGCCCCTTCCATCTCGTTTCACTCTGCTACTCCTGGCCCTGGCACGTCGGCTGCTAAAGAGGTGCAGCGTCGCATAGCGATTGCCAGACAGGATCAGAGCTGGGGTCCATCTACTTCAGTATCCGGTGTCCTACTGTGGTCAGCACCAGATGCCTCAGAAAACAATGCAAGAAAATCTGCAACTGGCAGATGGGGGATAATCCGCCCCCCAGGAAGGTTGCATCCTAATCCGTAAAAATTAGGGGTTGGTTTAAACCCTGAAGCTTGAAGTTTTATATCCATCCCAAACCTTAGCCCCCATCTTTCTTCACTAGTTATAATTCTGGATATTCTTATCCATATCCATGTCCAATCCCTCTTTGATTTACTAGATTCTTGGCCTCAACAACATCCTGTGGCAGTGTGTTCCACAATCTAATCATGTGTTGCCTGTAAAAGGATTTCCTTTCACTCAGCGCACAATTAGCCTAACCGCTTAGACTGTCTCTTTCCGTGAATCCTGGTATGGAATGAGGAACCCCACTCCAGGGTTAAGGGTATGTCTGTGACACCCCTTGCAGGGCTGGCAGACACAACAGCCATTATTAAACCAGAAGAGCTGACTTATGTGCTGGTTTCCAGAGAACTTCGGGCTTTCCTAGGCTTGGAATTGTATTTGGCTTCTGTTTGTGCTGACTTGGATGGGGCTGGGCTCTCTCGAAAAGCCTGTGGGGCAGAGGTGGCATTACGAATGTTCATAACTTGGTAGCGTGTGTCATTTTAACCTAAACACACACGAGCCCCCTAGGAACCTGTGCCACGGCCCCTTGGGGCTAAACAAGTGAGGGGCTCTGCAGATGACTGGAAACTTCATTCTACTGCTCAGCCCCACGTCAGCGACATACAGTGGGGGCCTCACACCTCTCAGCTGGGGCCTGGGGTTGGTCCTTGAGGTCCCTGTGTGCACCACATCTTAATCAAGAGCGCGTTGGTGTCCATCTCCCCTCCTGCTGCGATCGCATAACATCCTTGTAGCGTCTCCAGCAATTGCTCACGGGGGAAATGACATTAGGAAAATATTTCTGTATTTTTAGCTCTTTGTTGCAGTTTAACAGCTGGAAACCAGGCAGAGCAGCCAGTGCCGTCCGTATTATTCATTTGTGTTGCACGGCCAGCCAGAAACCCCAGTCAGTATCAGGACCCCTGGTACTAGTTGATGTACAAACACCTAGCAAGAGACAGTCCCTGCCTCGGAATGCCTGCAGCCGGAGTCAAGAGAAGACACAACGTGAGCAGCAGCAGGACTGTGGATGCTCCAGGGACCAGCACTATCTGCAATCAAGGAGCAGCAGTGATGTGTCCCACAGGAGTGTGGGAGGTGGGGATTAAAGTGGGTACAAATTGAGCCATTTGGATTTCTCAGCATCTCTTAACACCCAATGGCAGTGGTGCCGAGCTTTGTCTGCTGGGTGGGCGCAGCTCCCTGCCAGGGAAGAAAGGTGTATTAGTTATTCACCCTTCTCTCACACTGAGCATCCCGAGGGAAGCTGCGTACTAAGTGGGAATTTCTCGTGCTCTTAGTATCTCCATCTCCGCTTGGGTTTGGAACCTGGAGGTACACTGAGCTAGTCCCAGCGACTCTTTCATTGTATAGAATCCTAGCACAGAAATGATCACACCTAGGCTCTGTCTAGTCCAGGCCCAGGGAGCTGGGGCAGGACTGTTCTCCTCAGCAGTCTTCAGGGCCTTAGCCAGTCTAGTTTTAAATATCCTGAGTGGTGGTTCCTCCCTTCTTCCAGCAGGAGACAGTCCCACAGGCTTCAGTGTCAGGGCATTTGTCTTGGTCTTTCATGTTTTCACTGTTCGTTGGCGTCTAATCTGGTTATCTAGGTTCTAGACTCTGTTTTCATCCCATTGCTCCTAGCTGCATGCGCCTGCTCTAAACAATTCCTCTCCCACCGGGGTGTGGATTACGCCCTTCAGATACTTACAGGCTGTTTTCAGTTTCCCCCTTAGCAGGAGCGTGACCTAACTAAACAGATTCCTGTGACTGTCCCTCGCAGCACAGCCCCCAATCATTTTAGTGGCTCTTCTCTGAACTCCTTCCAATTTTTCACTTTCTTCCTAGTACAGAGGTGACCTGTATTCCAGGGGTCATCTGTAAGTACCTGCGTGGGGAACAAATACTGAATTCTGGGCTCCTCAGCGTAGCAGAGAAAGGTTTAACATGATCCCTGGCTGAAGGTGAAGCTGGACAATTTCACACTAGAAATAAGGTGTCCATTTTTAATAGTCAGGGTAATTAACCATTGGAACAGTCTCCATCACGGGCAATGTTTAAATCAAGATGGGAGGTTTTTCTAACAGCTCTGCTCTCGGAATTACCCTGGGGCAGTTCTATGGCCTGTGTTTCTCAGGAGCTCAGACTGGGTGATCCCGGTGATCCCTTCTGGCCTTGGAACCTAGGAATCTGCACAGAGAACTGCCCTCTGCCTGCCCAAGCTGCTTTTTCCCTCCTATGGTGACCTTGAATTGAGTCTCATCCTGACCCCAATTTGTGCATATCACAAAACCACTGCACAAATCAGCAGGACTGTCCATCTCTGCTCTAGGTCTGTAATAGCAGGGTGGGGGCTGGCACAGGAGAGAGTTATAGTGTGCATGTGGACTGGAATAGAGGCGGCAGCAGAGTGGGACTGAAGGGTGTCAGCGGAGCTGCCTGTAGGGAGCCCTGGAATAACAGTAGGAGCTGCAGGTCCGGACTCAGATTCCTGGTAGTGCCGTGTGGGGCCCAAGGCTGAAGTTTGCATGTGGGGATGGGGACAGGACTGCACTGGGAAGGCGGGCTCCATGTCAAGACTGAAATGTGTTTGCAGAGTTGTGTTGTGGAAGGTAGTCCACAGCATCTGCCTGTGCTACCTGTGATCCCAGCACTGAGTCTACCCACTGAAAACGTGTTCTCCGCCCTGCTTATGCTAAAAGAGGAAAAAACGGGGGGGGGGGGGGGATGTCTCATTCCCAGCTAATGGTAGAGGGCTCAACAGCAAGAACATAAGGATTTAACGATTTCCCTCTGTTCTTAGTTTCCCTCCATTGTGCCTAGGTGTTGCAGCACATGGGGTACAGAGCGATAGGCCTCTTGCTGTTTGGAAAGCAAATGAGCAGACAGCCTTCCCTGGGAATTCCCTGTCGCAAGGGAAAAGGCCGCCTGAGTTTGTTTTCATGTAGAATCTGGATTTACGGTGCAGTGGTTACCCTGATACACCTTCCAGTTTTGCTTTAGATAATTACTATTGCTTCAATGCATTCAATATTCCCTGGCTGTTCCCTGTCCTGTGTACCGGGAGCATTGCAAGTAGTGAGGGCACTTTATATGTGGCTATTTTAACTCCAGTTCTGAAAGGTGACCACTGTACATGGCATTTGGGTGACACCCAAATGCCAGATCAAAAGGGTATTGTCTGTGTGGGCTGTAGAATGACAAGAATATCCCTTGCTTCTCTTCGCAAGCTCCTGAGCCTTTTCCACCGGTAACTTCTGTGGGCCTGGGGATTTTGTGGGATTTCTGACTGAGTCATTTCAGCCGGGATGGGTTTTTGCCCCTTATTTCCCAGCACTGTGCTTGGCAGCTGGCTCCATGAGGGGGCTGAATGGTGCAGCAGGCTCCAGGGGTAGGAATGAGGCAGCTGTGTCTTTAAGGGCCTGCTGTTTAACATTCTCACTGCCGCTGCTGATGCTGCCCTGTGCAGTGATTGGCTGAGGGCCGGGAGAACGGGGAGGCTGGAGATAGATGCTCTCGCCTTCTCCCTTCTCGTCCAGGGACCAGAAACAGCAGAATCCTCCAGCCCAAGCCCTGCAGGTGAAGCAAGCCGCCTTCTCCCCACCCCCTGCACATACCCACTGAGGGAGCCTGACTGCGCACACGGCTGCCAGGGCCAGAGACTGCTCTGCCACGGACCCTCACGGGGGAAGCAGCAAAGCAGATCAATGAAGCAAGGCAGAGAGCTGATCGCACCGAGCCCCCCACGCCAGCAGCTCTCCAGGGCCTGAGGGGCAGGCTGACATGCTCGCACCTGAATGGCCGGCAATGCAGAACAACAGAAACCCTTTTTATTGTGTGGCTATCCTTTGGAGATAATAGATTTATAATTCTGGTTTTTGTACAGAAGACTCTGGACCATCTCTGACTACAAGAGGGGGAGGAGGTGCGTGGCGGGAGAGGAGGCGGACGCATTTTCTGCTCGGGGAGGGGGGTCCCTTTCTCCATCTCTTGCCTTTTTTCCCTTTTGTTCTTGGTTGTGTGTATATTATGAAAGCAAATATGCACAAGCACCATCACTGTTGTAAGTGCCCAGAGTGCTATGAAGTGACGCGGATGGCGGCCCTGCGTCGCATGGAGCCTCCATCCTACGGCGAGTGGCAGCATGAGCAGTACGGCTACGGGGGCTACGGCTCGCAGACCCTGCCATCCCAGGGGGGAGCCACCCCCACCTCTAGGAGTAAGAGCAAACTCATCCCCACCTCCCGGGACAATGTCCCTGCTCCCCTGAAGCAGGGGCAGGGGAAGAGCACCCCCAAGATGAACGGGAACAGCACAAACTGGTGGCCAGAATGCACATGTTCGAACCGCGACTGGTATGAACAGGTATGGGACACGGGTTGGCTCCCCACGGCCAGTGGGGGGGGGGGCTTTTATTACAGGGCTTGTTACCACTCCCCAGGCATCCTCCGTGTGTCTAGAGTAAATGGGGGGGGGGTTGAGGTACCTGTGGATGGGGCAGGTGGCTGGAAGGACCCCTGGATTCTACAGAATGTGGGTAAGTCATTCGAAAAGAGGCACGTGTTAGCAGGAAGGTGGTGTCCTGTAGCACATTTCGGCACTGCTTGGCTTTTGGGGTTGGCTGGACGGGCCAGGACTCTCCAGGCCAGCATCGGGGCTGTGCGCGCTCGTCTCTCGTTCTGCTCTGGGCTAGGAACAGGCTCCTGAGGCCTTAGCCGCTAAGGCCTGTCTGACTTCTGCCTGGCCCAAGTCCCGGTGGTCATTGGCCCCCACCCAGGTTCTCACTGTTTGGGATGCCGTTGCCGGAAGTCTCGCTGATGTGAAGTGTCCCATCAGACCTTGTGTGCAAGGCACCAGGCATACTGCCCGCAGGGCAGTCTCTGAGCCTGTTGGTGCCAACTGCCAGCACTCACCAAACTAGTTTCCCACCTTCCATTGGGCTTGGGAGCCTGTTCCCCACTCGTTATTCCTAGCTCTCCATCCCCATGGATAATTATATAACCCTCTTCTGGTCTCTGGCATGCTGTGTGCTTTCTGCCCCATTTCACTGCCTTTATTTCTTCCCATCTGATTACTGGTCTCCTTAAGGAGCAATTCCGGGCTGTCTCTCTCATCTTTTCTACATGGAGAGACCATTCTTATTTTGAACCCATCAGCCAGCTTAGAAAATGGATGGAGTCTGTTTGCAAAGCCGTAAAATGGAGGCTGGACCCAGGCTGAGAAACAATTTACCTTGCTTTAATGTAAGTCAGCATTTACCTCTGTCTCACTGCTTCTCTCACTCATTAGCTTCAAACCTGACGTTGGACTTTTTATTGATTCTTCTAATTATCGTTTTAAGAGCTATACATGAACCGACAACAATAATCATTTGGAAACTAGCTCCCCTCCAAATCCTGTTCTTTCCCCTCTATGTCCTTCTTGGTTACTGGCTGAATCCGTGTGTGTGTCTGAAATAATCTGGTTCTGAAATGAAACTCCCAGAGGAGTGTTTACAGAAAGTGCCCCAAAGCCAAATGTCCTCCTAGGAGGATGGTTTCTTTCCATCTGTTTCTTCACCTAAATCTGTATCTAGCTTTCCTGCTGGCTCCTGGTAAGCTGGCTCCATCCCTTCAGTGCTATAGCTCCATCCAATGCATGGAGCTCGAGAGGCGAGATAGGTGCAGGGATGTCAAAGCAGCCAGTGCCTGTTATTCCTTCATTTCTCCTCCCCGCCCCCAACCCTGGCAGAGACGGGTGCTGGGATGGCCCAGGGTCCTGTTAAGATGATTGCAAACGGTGACAGAGAGAGAGAAATGTCCGTTTGATCAGTGCCATCAGCCGAGCTGGGTTGGGCAGAAGGGGCCATGCTTTCAGATGCAGGGATCCTTCATGTTTTGCAATGGTAGAACAGGAGTCATTTTCTCTTTGTGATGCTACCACTGAGCGTTAGAGGTTGGTTTGGCTTGAATGTCTGCAGATTGGAGAATGCTTTATGAGGTTCTACCATTGCTAAGGGGAAAAAAGCAAAACCATCTCCCAGCGACGCAAGGTATAGATGGAGTGATGCTTTGCCGGTGTGCGAGGTTACATGTGCCTAGCAAGGCTCTGCATGTATCATATGATGTGTGTGTGCGTGTGTGTGTGTGTGTGTGTGTGGTATGAACACAGACTGTATCAGAGAAGGCAGAATTGCTCCCTGGTGTGTAGCAAATGTATGCACTGAATAAAGGTGTGCAGCAAATGCCTCGGCAATGTTCCCATTCTGCTAGGAAGGTGCAAGATGTCTGAGCCTTAGGAATCAATGTTCTTCACTGTCCAGTTGTGGACAGGCAGAGGGACAAAAGGTGGGCAAGTAGAAACAGCTGTGCCTGGCTGGTCCAGCAGTAAAGGGGATTGGCTCTGTGAGGCTGAAAGGGCTTTCATGATCAAGTGGGAGTGTGATGGGGGCTGCAAATGCTAAAGGTAATTGTTCTGGAGGGAATGTGGAACAAACATCATGGCACTGTGGCGCACTAGGGATAAAGCCAAGCCTGCTCTTACATAGGCCTGTCCCTTTAAATGGCATAAATGTTCCTGGAACCACTTCCAAACCTGAGATGAAAAGGAATGTGCAGACAGAGCTGGAGGAGGAAGAGGGGGCTGGGGGACCGCACTGTGAGAGGAGGGACCCGCTCGCTTCGCTGTGGGCTCTGCACCTCTCTCCTCCTCCGTTGCAACCTGTTCTCTCTTCCTCACATGCAAGCAGGCACGTGTGCACAGTATCTGCTCAGATGCTTGCAGGCATGCAGTATACTGTGACACACACAAGAGGTGTTCACGCATACAGTATTCACTCCCATATGGTACATGTTCATTTACCGCCTATAAACACATGGACTGTATGCACCACACAAAGGCATACATTATGTGCCCACACATGCTGCCTTGCACAAAAGCACACCGTATAATCAGAAACATTAACACACACCACCTCCCTCCTCTCATGGCCTGGCTTTTTCCCCTCCTCCCCCCACAAATTGCCTTGTGCCGGCAATCGAGAAGCCCCTATGCCCGATTCCAGGAAGGGCATGAGGGCTCAGATAGGTTTCTCACTCCTTTCTCTCTTTTCTTTTTCTTTTTATCCCTAACTCCCCCTCCTTTTCTAGCTCTCTTCCTTCTCTTCTCTCAGATCCCCCAGTCATCTCTTTTCCTCTTATTAATTCGGTCCTTTTTTCTCCTCCACTTTTTCATTCACCATCTCTCTTTCTCTCTCTTGTTCCTTAATTGTTCTGTTTTTCCTCCTCCCTCCCCGCTCTGCCTGCCAGCACACTGGGAATGGCAAGTGGGGCCGGGCGTGGGTGAGCAGAGGAATCAGCACTAACCCTTTCCTAGAGAAAGGAAAGAAAGGCAGAGAGCAACATTATCCTGTCAGGCAGCATCACTGAGCTGCAGTGGCTAGAGGAACTAAGTGCCAGAAGCCCCTCCCCTCCCCTTCACATTGATGCTCCAGGCTTCCCAGGGGAGAGAAGCATTTCGAAATTCCCAGTACGTCCATCTAAGGCTGCGCTGACATGTTGTGCTGAAGCCTCTGCTTTGTTTGTCCCTTGCACCGAGGTGCTAGGACATGGATGCCAATGTTTGCACTCCATAAGCCTGGCACGATCACTAGCAGAGCAGGCAGGAACCAGACCCTTTCCCACCCCACCCCGGAACCAGCCTCAGCTGAAGGGTCCCCTCTCCACCCAAAACACAACGGGGTTCTGGTCACTGTGAAGGGGAGCCCCAATGGTTAGACAGAGACAAACTGAGGCGTCCAAGTTTCAGAGAGTTGTTCTGGGACACTAAGAATTTCCGATGACAGATGGAGAATTGCCACACGGGCAGAACTTCTGGGGTCTGGGGGGGGAGCGTAGCCATACTTTAAATTAAGCTGGTCACTGACCATCCTGGTAGCAAATGTCCTGTATTTCTTGAGGCTGCCTCAGCTTCACTGTCCCTGCTTGATGTGAAATGCCCATTACTGAATAAAGTATCCAGCGCAGCAGAGTTCTCCCACTGTCTCCTTCCATGGGCCTCTCTGGAATGCCGTAGCACTGGAGAAGTTTAAAAAGACTGCCATCCATGTCATTTGGGGGGGGAGGGGGGAGACTATGCAAATGGGGGGAAATATGGCCACGCAGGCAGAGTGGCATTAGAAGAATGTTCGATAAACAGCCAGATGTGACTGTATCTGAGTGTAGGAAGTACCCACAGACGCAAACCAGGAGGTAGGTGATGAGGGTGGCTCCGAGTACCTGTGGGCCCATGGCCCGGCTAAAGGAGCAAGAATTGCCTGGTGGTGTCTTTTCTGAGGGAACCTAAAGACTAAACTTCCTGGAGAGGGTGTCTTGGGGATCCCAACAGCACGCAGAAATGTCCCCTTTGTGCCTGTGCAGGGAAAAGCAGTAGAAGGGTTGGGCAGCCGTGTTCATGGGTGTGGGCTGGTTTGGTGTCTGTGGGGAGTTGCTAAGGAAAGGTTAGTTGACCGCTGAAAGTATCATTTGCTTTAATTTCTCCCTTCAGTTGAGAGAATTGACGTGGTGTTTTTGGCACAATCGCGGCAGGCGTGTCTGGAGCTAGCACTCAGTCTGCAAGGGCCGGCCTGCTGTTTTTGACAAGGATTAGGATGTTGGCGTTCTGAGACCCCAGGGGATAAGGGGTTGGAACCACGACGACAGAGCACCAAGAATCCAGAAAACTGTACCCGACATTTGGGAAGGAGGAAACGGTTTTTAACATCACAGGGACCACTGGGGCTCAGAAGGATAAGGAGAGGAGTGAGCCAGGCTTCACAGCGCTGTGAAAGGGAAAGAAGCCCATCTGGAGATGGTCTCAGGTGCTGTTATGAGAGGGGTTGCTTAGGTGGGTGACCGCCAAGATTTTGCTGGGAAAGGGGAGGTTGATGTGGGTCCGTATCTGAAAAAGGGAAGATGTAGGGAGAATTTCTGAGATGAGAGTGTGGATATTGGTCTTCAGAATATCAGGGAAGACACAGTGGGCTAGTGAGCAGTGAATGGCTGATTACTGGAGAGCTGTAAAGGGCAAGACTAGCAAGCAGGATGTACACGGAGAGGGAATAGGCTGGAAGCCAGAGATGATGCCTCGCTGATTTCCAGAAGAAGTGGAGGAGATGGTGAACAAAAAAAGGGTGATGGGGACATGGAGATATACGAGGTGGTAAGGTTGGCAGGCTGATGTTGCTATGGCTACTTATATTCTATTCATGGAAGAAATTAGCTAAATCTTTGCACTTGAAGATGGAGGAGGAGGGAGTTCTCGGCGTTTCGGGGAGAGAGGAGGAGAGAGAAGCCGAAGCAGGAAAGGGGTAAATTTTCCTTCCAAGCTCCATTCCTGGTGTGTGGAGAAGTAATTCTATAAAGCGTGAAATCCAGGCCAGGGCAAGTGAAGGAAGGTGAGAATTTACAGACCAGAAATAAGGCACGGTAGCAGCTGAGTCTCCAAGGCACAGTGAGCCTGTCAGCTGTCTCCAGCGGGACTGATACAGTCCAGAAGGAATGGGGAATCGCACGTGGCAGGCCGTACTGGAACGTACCAAGCAGGCCTTTCCATGGAAGGAGCGAGCTCTGCTGCACATCAGGGGGGATTTGCTGCACATCAAGACTTGGTTTTAATTAAAGATTTCAAACCCTGTGAAAGCTATTTTTAGCTATTTAGACGTAGATAAAACAATAGCAAAATCCGCCCTTAGCCTCTCCTCTCCCCTTGCTGTTTCGGGGGCTGAATACAGTGCAAAAGAGGATGCATTGATCCTGTTCCTATGTATGTTCCCCTCCTCCCCCCATTGCTGTCACCTCCTGGATTTCCTGTCACCTCTCTGACCATTCCCAACATGTCTTTCACTGGGTTAGCCTAACCCCTACCCTTCCTCTCCCCTCAGTTGTGGGAGTCCTGGGGCCTTCCTCTGTCTCTCACTTGACACCCTCTCTTCTGTTCGCCTACATTCATTTACCATCTCTTCGCTGCTGATGTGTAAATCCGCGTAGCTGCTCTCGCCGTGTCTCCTTCCATCCAACCCTACATGTGAGCTTGTGTCTTCACAGGGCTTCCTGGCCGTCTTGCCATCTGCTAGCTGAACATGGCCAGAAACTGAACTGCTCATCTTCCTTCGCCGCTTCCCCTTGGACAGATACTCCTTCCTGTCACTCATGCCCATACCCTAGTAACCTTCTTCAGCTGCTCCCTCGCCCATGTCCTACACATGCAGGCTGTGTCCAAATCCTGAAAAACATCTGAAAAGTTTGTTCCTTTCCCTCTCTGTGCCTACAGGGAAACGCTCAGTCAGTCCCTTGTCATCTTGATTATTGTAACCTCTTCCTCTCTAGCCTTCCTGACACCCCGGCACCCCCTCCCGTCCACAGAACGCTGCCACCAAGATAATCTTCCCACCTGTTTGATAGGACCGGTCTCACACACCTTTCGAATCCTGCACTGCTTCCACCCCATCTGCTTCCAGCATCTTCTGCGCTTAAGTCATATTGGGCCAGATCCTCGGCTGTTTGTAACTCAGCCAAGCTCCATTAACTTCAGTGGCACTTTGCTGCTTTATGCCATCTGAGCAACTGGCCCATCAAGGCCCACTGACTGTCGGTCTCCCTGCTCGTTTCCTTTGCTCTGTCCAAGCCCCTCTGCCCCGAGAAACTGTCAGTGAGATGGCCTGAAATGCTGCATTAGACGGAGAGAGGCCAGGGGTGGAGAGGTAAATTTTGTGAATTATTGGCATAAAGATGGTAGTTGAAACCATGTGAGCAGAGAGATCACCCAAGAATAAGGTGCAGAGGGAGAGAAGGGGGGTGAAATCCATGAGACCCAACGAAAAGATGAGAGGGAAGGAAGGGGACCTGCTTTCTTGTCTAATTAAGACATGGACCAACAATTCAGAAGATGGGAGGTGTGGAGAATTTAATGGCGAGGGTTACAAGGCAGGAAAGATTTTTGTAAGATGCAGGTTTCAGGAGAGATGGTGTTTTATGGAGAAGATTGTCATGCCAGAAAGATTGTTGCCTTGTGAGAATTATCAGGTTGTGTTACCATCACACACCAAGGCAGGGCATGCTCAGCGTCTCGTGCTATGTGCTTTTTGACATGGAGCAATGGCTCCTCTAGTCTACAGTAGACTAGGTCACTGCTATTCGTTGTCTAGTGTCCTCCAGGTGCTTCATACGGGAGGTGACCTAGGAGCTATACTCTGAGTCAATTTCTGGTGAGCACAGAAATCCAGATCAGGGACTGTTCTCCCACAGGGCCAATGGGCATTTCCCTGAGTGAAACCTGAGTAAGCGATGTCCCTCCAGAGCTGACACTGCAAGGTGCTGAGAATTGGGGGGCACTCCTAATCTCACAGGGGTGAGCCCTCAATGATCCATGATAACTCCATTCAAAAGCAAGTCTCCAGCCACAGTATCATTGGCCCTTTGACATGTGACACACCATGACACATGGTGAGGCAGATGGGTATACCGCCGTTGAAAATATTGTGCCAAGTCCTGCCATGGAGTTATCGAAAGGGTAAATCAACCCACATGTGTAAGTCTTTTTCAAGAGTGTAAATCCAAGCTGGATCCCATGGTACAAAGCCTGCCGACTGAGGAAGGTGTGAGTCCCAGACACCGGTGGGTGGCTGGCTGGCACAACATGATTGACAAGCTCGGAGGGTGGCCCAACTTGGCTTGCAGAAGCTGCACACTGACACAGCACAGAGCCCTTGTAACCGGCAGGCTGCTAACCCAGGGCAACCAAGCCAGAAAGAGAAAAGGCAGCCCTCCCAGCTGCTCAAATCACTGCCGACAGGAACCACCCAGAGGGCCGGGGCCATCATGGCTCCCACATGGCAAAGGAGAAGCATCCAAAAATGTAGTAAAATAGACCCTTAACCCTGAAAGTGGGCTTTCAATAGAACAAGTGAATGTTTGTATAAAATGTAAAATATACAGCATGTGTAATAATATATGGCCATGTGCTTAGCCACACCTCAGGGATGGGAGTCAGTGTGTTTGAGCGGATAAGGCACTGGACTAGGAGGATGGAAACCTGGATTCTGTTCTGAGTTCTGCAGTGACCTGGGGGTGGTCTTGGGCAAGTCGCATCATTTTCTTGTGCCTCAACTTCCCCACCTGTACTACAGGGATCAGACCTTCACTGTACAGGGATCTGAGAGCTATAGATGGAAAGTGCTGTGTAAAATCGAACGATTGTTATGTATAAACCTAAGGCTAAGAAAAATAGATTACCCAGGGAAAAATGTTGTGAAGTTGGAGCTATGGTTATAAATACATATCAGTAATTTAAGGGGTAAAAAACCCTTAATACAACGTTTAACAAACCCAAGCGTCTCAATCTGAAACGTAAAGTTAGAATGTCAAAAGTTTACTTGACACTATCCCAAGGTGTGTGTGAGGGTGAAAAATGCTGGGGCTGCCTGGAGTGAGGCTTAGACAGGGCTATTCAGATACTACCTTTTTGTTACTTCTTTGGTTTTTACACTTCTGTGAACAATCATTTGGATTTGAGGTTCTGTTATCAAGGATGTGGTTTGCTTTTACAGCACCCAAGAAATGCTTCTTAACGTTCAGTAACTATTCAACACACAGCACAAAGCAAAACAGAAAAGAAAATGTAATATTTGAAACTCCAAAGATCAAGCAAATCGTCCTTTAAACAACCTCCCATATAGGGTCTCTTCTAGTCCCTAAAAGCCCCCCAGAGTGAACACGGAAAAGCACGGAGCTCTGTGTCTCTGCTAGCAAATGTTAACCCTGCATATCTCAGCAGCCCAGCCAAGAATCCGTGCAACTGGGGACGTTTTAAGCCCTGTGTGTTTCCCTGTTTTGCACAGATCCGGGATGTTTAAAACTAGGTCCACAATGATTTATGCAGCACAGTGTGTCCAGCCTAAGTGCAAAGGTGTCTCCGGCTTAAGGTTCAGATTGGGAGTGGCTGAGCATAGTACAGAGTTTGCTAGGTTGTAAAATCTCAGACTCCTGGCATGAGAGCTGTGCATTAGGAAAGCTGAGGCAGTTGGATGTGTCTGTTGTTATTATTTGTTTGTATTGCGGTAACACCTCGGAGCCCCCTGGTGACGGGCACTGTTCAAACCCAGAACTAAAAGCAATCTTTGCTCCAATGAGTTTCTGTATCCAGTGTCCCAGGGGAAAAGCATCAAGGGAAGGTGAACAGGAGCACAGTCTCTGGTTGAGTCACGGTATGTTTAGCGGTGAAGGTGTGGCAGTGTGGACTCTGGCATGGGCTAGGCCTGTGAGTATGTATCCAGGCCGGCTGGACAGCCCAAGCTGACATCTGCATGACTTTGTCTTCGTGGCTAGTTTTAGCCGCGCTAGCGAGATTAAAGCTAGCACACGTATGCCTACGCCAGCTGCAATCAGAGCACTGCCTGCCGTGTAGGCACACCCTAAGTGGTGTGGGGGGCTGTGCTCCCAGTCCAGCAACAGCTCCGCTTGTGGCCACGTACAGGGAACTGCCCGAGTGCTGCTCGGCAGCAAGCAGAGGTTTGCAAAGACAAGGCCCCTGTGTGGAACTTCATGGCCTGTCTCCTCTCCCCCGTCCACAGTTTCTCCTACAATTGCCAGCCTTGCAGTGGGGATAGGGCTTGGCTGCTGGCTCCCCTGCAGACTCCCTGGGGCGGGGGTGGGTTGCGTGGGGCTTTGCGGTCAAGCTGGGGCATTTCTTTACCGCTGCCGGCTTCCCCCCTTTACCTTCGGGAAATGTTTTTAATGGCCTCAGCCTGGGATCACTTTTGTCAAACCCAAGAAACAAATAAACAAATGGCGTTTGGGTTGAGATCGGACTTCCTGCACTTTGGTGCAGGGCTGTTTTACAGCCTTACTGCCCACTCACTGCTTGCAAAATGTCCTGACGTTCAGCTTCAGTTTTCCTTTGCCATTCCTCCGAGTTCAGCTCCGTGGGATTCCTAAACTCTCCCTCTCTCTCTTTGGAGTTTGCACACCTCCGACAAGTGCAGACAGTTGTTCTGTCCTCTCTAGCTGTTCTATAAAGAGACGATGCAGGTAATAAAAGGCAGCTCCAGAGAGCTGCAAGAAATGGCCCGGTCCCAGCCAGAGTGGAGGGTGGAAAGAGTGCCGAAGCATCAGTGCCGTGCAGAGACTTACAAGAAGCCCAGCAAATGGCAAGAATGTGAGCTGGGACTGTAGGGAGCCCATCTCAACATGAAAGAGGAACTATACATCATCTCTTCATGGAAGCCTTATAAAAGCAGATTTTCTAGGCCACCAGCCAGACGAATGCTTAGAAACGGTATATAAATCTGCATTCTCCTAAGGGTTAGATGACAGATGTGAGCACTGGGCAGTCTGAAGGCATACGATAGGAGCTCCTTTCTACCCCACTGGAGAAATACAGATTTCTCTTTTTCTTCTGCAGTCTCCTGGGATTAGAAAGGGGAAGCAAATCTGCTCTGTCCCATTGGACGTGGCAGGTGAGAACCCTGCCAGAACTTTGATGGTAAGGCACGGAGACCAGGCTTTGGAGTGCTCCAAAAAGGCTGAACCAGGACAACTTGGAATCCCTTCGACACAGAATCCAGTGCAGGAGGGAGAGACCAGAATCTCTTCTTCTGATACACAGAGTGACAGTCAGAGACATGGAGAGAACATCAGTGCAAACCAAATTCAAACACTGAGGATCACGGGCTTTATTATACACAGATTTCAGAGTGGTAGCCGTGTTAGTCTGTACTAGCAAAAACAACGAGGAACCACGTCAGCCACACCATCAGGGGCTCGTTCACCTGCACATCTACCAATGTGATATATGCCATCATGTGCCAGCAATGCCCCTCTGCCATGGACATTGGCCAAACTGGACAGTCTCTACGCAAAAGAACTAATGGACACAAATCAGACATCAAGAATTATAACATTCAAAAACCAGTCGGAGAACACTTCAACCTCCATAGTCACTCAATAACAGACTTAAAAGTGGCAATTCTTCAACAAAAAACGTTCAAAAACAGTCTCCAATGAGAAACTGCAGAACTGGAATTAATTTGCAAACTGGACATCATGAAATTGGGCCTGAATAAAGACTGGGAGTGGATGGGTCACTACAAAAACTAAAAACTAATTTCCCCATGCTAATTTCCCCCTCCTGTTACTCACACCTTCTTGTCAACTGTTTGAAATGGGCCACCCTGATTACCACTACAAAAGTGATTCTTCCTCCTGTTGATAATAGCCCACTTTAATTGAATTGTCTCATTAGAACTGACCCCCCACTTGGTAAGGCAACTCCCATCTTTTCATGTACTCTGTGTGTGTATATACACCTCCACCCTGATAGAACGCTGTCCTCGGGAGCCAAAAAATCTTACTGTGTTATAGGTGAAACCGCGTTCTATCGAACTTGCTTTGATCCACTGCAGCGCGCAGCCCTGTCCCCCCGGAGCACTGCTTTACCGCGTTATATCCGAATTCATGTTATAGTGGGTCACGTTATATCGGGGTAGAGGTGTGTATATATATAAATATCTTCCTACTGTATTTTCCACTCCATGCATCTGATGAAGTGGGTTTTAGCCCATGAAAGCTTATGCCCAAATACATGTGTTAGTCTCTAAGGTGTCACAAGGACTCCTCGTTGATTATACAGAGATATGTAGCACCTTCCACATTCAAACTCCAGGCCTCTGACCTGAAGGTAGCAGCATCACCCCCTGACTAACGATAGGAGACATTTCACTTTACTTAGAAAGGGGACTAATGGATCCAGACAAGCCCTCCCAGTGGTGCCAAGACACAGATCAGATCCAGGGAAATGTGTATCTGGTGTAAAGAGAAGCAGGACCTGGGTTAGCTCTGCCCCAGAAGTTCAAATATAGACCCAAAATAACTGCACATCTATATGCGCCAAAGGAAGGAGCTGGAGGGATTGTTGTTCTGCCTTCTGGTTTGCAAGTTGCACCTTCCTGGCTCTCACTCAGTTCCCCAGGGAGGAATGTCTTCGTCCCAGAGTGTATGCATCTTGGCGTCCTAAGGAACTCGTTCATAGCGCAACAGGCAGATCGGGTGGTGGGAAAGGAATTCTCCATGAAAAGCTTCAGCAGAGGCTGGAGAGAAACAGATGAGCAACTCCGTACGTACTAGGGTGAATCCTGCTAAAGGTAAGCCAGCTTGGTATGCTGTTGCACAGAGACAGGGGCTCACTCCTGGGAAATTAATTAATTTAAATAGTGAGAAACTTCCCCACCTATGGCAGGACACTGCTTCTGTGGAGGTGACCTGCCAACAGAACAGAGTTTCCATGAATCTGTGCTTTCTGTACACCCCATGGCACTGACACTCCAGTGCAGTTGCCTGTCCAATCCCCAGTGAATGTCTGACAATCTAGGGTCTTTCAGGCTGGCAGTTTTTGAAAAGTTTGTACAGTTTTGTGTAGAAGCTCGTCCTGTGGCAGTGGGCGCCAGAGGATTGCTTGTGGCACATTCCTCCCTGTGGATGGAACTGTCACTGAGCCTCTCTCTCCCCACGCTGAGATTCCAGGCATCATACCTTGAACGGCACAAAGCTCCATCATCAGATATTTGAAAACCCATTTCCTTGTCTGTGTTCCTAGTAACCCCTGAGACGCTTACAAAGTAAAGACATTGAAAAGTCTTTTCCCTCTGTATGTGGTTCATGCAAATGGAGGGAGATGTAGAAACTACCAAATGAAAATAGGCAAGTCAGTGTAACTTCTTGTTTCTCATGCACTAGCACAGAGCTACAGATGTGGCCCTCGGCCAGTGTGCGTGTGTGTCGCTCTGTGGCTGAGCCACAGGGCATGCGACTCTGTTAAAGGGCCTGGCTCTGTAGCCCAAACAGCCTCCAGGATCTCAACCAAGATGGCAGCCATCAAACCACACGGGAAGGGAAGGGTTTAAAAACCCAGCATTCCCATTTTCATGTGACTGGAACACTTCTCTGGGCCTAAGGCTTATCCTGGATTTTGGCTCAGGTACTGACCACAACAGCGCAGGAGCAGAGGAATATTAGTGTGTAAACTTCCAAAGAGTGTGACTTGTACTAGGCTCTTGTGCTGAAGGGAACAGCCACCTCCTTGCGATACGGCTAAAATGGACAAACTCATGCCCCTTATTAGAACTGGCCAGCCGGCGTGATCTTTGGCTGCATTGTGGAAGGCAAACAGGTCTTTGTGCATTCAGCCCCTGCCCTCCTTGGGCCTGGCGGCCACGAACTCCTAACCAGCTGTGCTGTGGTACCTCACAACTTGTTGGAGTGAAGGGAGCAAAAGCAGCATTTGACAGACATTGTGAGAAGGGCTTCTAAATGAGGACAAATGCAGATCAGCTTGCCGGTGTATGAATGAGTGACAGACTCCAAAGGAGACGCACGGTAAAAGCCAGCCAAGGAAAAATCTGGAAAAGACGTGGGATTATCCTGTAAACTCTTCTGTGTGTACCACACCCCCACCCCACCCCGTGCTGATTGGGGCCAATAGGCACAACCACAAAGTCAATAAACGTGATCATTTCTATCCCGTGAGTTCAGGGTCCTGACTCCACACCTAATAAATGGCAGCCCGGCAGGTCTGTATGGCCCAGGGTAGGTTTGGGGTTACTGTGAGGAATGGTTGAGAGCAATTGGAAGGAGGAACACAAATTTCCCACCTCCTCCACCCAAACCTGCAGTCTCCCCTGCCGGCAGAAGTTCTTGCTCTAGTCCATCCCGGCAGCAGCTGTGCCCTAACCAACACTCTGTGTCCCCAGGGAGATCTGTAGGGCGCCAGACCCATCCAGAGAGTCTGTGATTGGGCAGTCGCTGGCTGCTTCCGCCATTGTTACTTGAGGGCTGGGTCCGGTGCTGGCTCCCATCAGTATTTGGTGCTCTGGCCAGCACCGTGTGCAGATCTTCCCGCCCTGCACCACAGACTGCCCTGGCTGCTAGCAGCATACTCCTGCTGGAGCTCAGGTGCCATGGAAGTCTGGCCTTTCCTCTGCATCCCGATGCCCAAAGCTTGTTCAGGCCTTGGCTCCTTCTCACCTTGACTGCTGTAACCGCCTGCTCTCCGGCCTCCCCGTGCTCCCTGCCAGCCCTCGTTTTCCTCCCCTTCACTCCGACCACATCAGTGAATCCGTCCATGCAGGTCACCTTCCAGACCCTGCACAGCTCCACCCTGTCGGTCTCCCTGCTCGTTTCCTTTGCTCTGTCCAAGCCCCTCTGCTCGCCTCTCCCTGTGCAGCCTGCACCCATGCTGGCTTTGTACCGGCTTTCCTTTAGCTTGGGACAGATGCTTCTCGCGTCAGGTGCTCCACCTCCCTCCTTATGTCACATTTCCCATGAAGCCCTGCACTGAGCCCCATGCGACTCCCGCAGCTCCTCAGACTCAGACCGGCAATGGACACATGCTCTTGGCCTGATATTCAGGGGTGCTGAGCACCTCCAGCTCCCGTGGACTTGAGTGGGATTTGTGGGTGTTCAGCCATGTGTCTCCACTGCTTGGTTTGCACCTGCCCAAGCTGGTGAGCTTTGTAGGGCCAGGGCCACTTCTTCCATTTGTACCACCCCAAGCATGATAGCAGGGCTCAGTAAACAATAATAATGTGATTGAGTGTTTTCGATGGAAGAGCTCTGACAGCCCATTGAATGTGATCTAAGTGCGCTGCTCTCGTTCCCGCTCCTCTCTGCATGGGACCACACCGCTCACCCTCGGGCGTAAATTACTTACAACTCCACGCAGACAAGGACAAAGTCAATTCACCAGCATCTGCTTGCTGCCCAGCAAACAATCATGACATTCCTGCCCCTCCTGCTGCTGCCCGGGGGCCCAGTGTCTGTGTCATGGGGGAATCAGTTCATCTAGAAACCCTCTCTTGGGCTCGTCAGACTTTCCAAAAAACATGGGCAAGATACAAACGTAGGGATCCCTGCAAGTGCAAAGTCACTAGTGACTAGTATCTAAACGCCTCTCCCATAATACTCGGCTTCCGGGAGTAGCTCCCAACAGGAGACAAACGGGGGTTTCCTGGTCTGAATTCCTTTTGCTGGGATGTGGCTTTGTTTTAAGCAGCCACTTACATTACTGTTCTCCTGGGTCCCATGTGGGAAATGGGCTCCTAGCAGTATTTTCCATTGTAAAAAGCGATCGCGTTGAATGACTGGGACGGATGCTCAGTGCATGGAGAGCAGGAACACAATGAGCAGGCAAGACGTGTAGCGCAGAGAGGCAATGAGGTGTGGGACTAGTAGAGCAAAGGGACTGTGATGGGGCATACCAGGTGACATTGGCTGGGATGTAAAAACTTCTGGGACTTTACCATTGATAGCACTTGTCCTGCAGAAGGGTCACAAAGCACCAAGGTGGTGGTAATAGCCAGGCAGTACTTCAGGGGGCCATGCGATAAATTGCATTTACCTTTACCCACTTCCTCTGCACTCTGCCACCAATCCATCTCCTATGAGATGGCCACTAGCAGTTCAAACCTCTGAGCCACTATTGTTTTTTAACCACCAGCTATAAAAGTGTTTTCTTTTTAGTGTGAAATGTGGAATTTCCTCCCAGACTTGTACTGGTCTGGGACCATGGGCATGCAATGTTCAGACCTAGCCCAGTGTCAGGTTTAAGATACGCTACACAATTTATCAGGGTCAGATATGAGCACTCCGTAGTGCCAGGAAGGGGAGCTTTGCAGTGGGGACATGGAACTTGCTTCTAAGCCTCCTAGTTCCCAAGACATTGCAGCTTAAGTGTGACACTGCTTTTTGTGTGGGTGGAGTTCGGCAGGAGCATTTGGAAGCGGTTGTGTTTGCCTGAGCTAAAGGAGAATTACCCATCATCCAAATCTATCCTTTTATAGCCTGTAGTTATGGTGGCAGGAGAGATGAGAATGCATCTATGAATTAATCAAATTAACCATCTCCTGCTCCATTCTGTCATCAGAATCTTTCCAGGTAAGACCAGAACCCCCAGCTTGTTGATTCCCAATTCCCCCACCTACAGTGCGAGGAAAGTTAAACATTCAGAAATGCAAACAGCTCAGACATGAAAAAATCAAAATTGGCATGCTGGATCACACTCGTGGTCCTCTCTGCCAGTGGCTGGGACCAGAGATTTCAGAAACCCAGTAGTAGGTAGTAATGGGATAATCTGTCGCCAGGGCAAGGTTTATAGCTTAATAGGTTTTAACACCAGAAAGGTCTAGTAGGATCATCTAGCCTGACTTCCTGCATAACACAGGCCAGGGAAACTCATCCAATAATTCCTGTATCAAGCTCATAAGTTGGAATTTTCTCCTACTCTCCATTACTTAGAGGCTCTCTGATGACCTGAAGTAGAATGGTTTATATCCCTTCCAAAACTCTTTTTTAAATCTTTACTATTCCAACTCTTGCAATTTTTTTTATTCATACAAACATGCAACATTTTTGGAATTCTGCTAAACTCTTAGCCTCGGTGCTACCTTGTGACAATGAGTTCCATATGATTGTGCACGGTGTGGAAAGTATTTCCTTGTCTTAGTTTGCCACTTTTCTAATGTCATTGAGTGTCCTCTTGTTTTTCTGTTATAGAGCCACAGAAATGTAGGGCTGGAAGGGACCTCAAGAAGTCATCTAGTCCAACCCCCTGCGTTGAAGCAGGATTAAGTATACCTAGACCATCCCTGACAAGTTCTTGCCTACCCCTTTCTTAAACATTCCAGTGATGGGAATTCCACAACCTGCCTAGATAACTTGTTCCAGTACTTAACTATTCTTAATGTTAGAAAGTTTTTCCTAATTCAAACTTAAATCTCCCTTGCTGCAAATTGAGCAAATTCCTTCGTGCCCTACCCTCAGTGGACATGGAGAACAATTGATCATTATCCTCTTTGTAACAACCCTTAACAGATTTGAAGACTCTTATCATGTCCTCAGTCTTCTCTTCTCTAGAATATACATGTCGAATTCTTTCAACTTTTCCTCACAGGTCAGGGCTTCTAAACATTTTATCATTTTTGTTGCTCTTTTCTGGACTCACTCAAGTTTGTCCACATTTTTCTTAACATGTGTTGCCCAGAACTGGACAGAGTACTCCAGCTGAGGCCTCACTGGTGCTGCGTAGAGTGGAACAATTACCTCCCAGGCCTTACATCCGAGACGTCTGTTAATACATCCCATAATTTCATTTGCCTTTTCTGCACCAGAATTACATTGTTGACTCGTTTTCACTTTGATCTGCTGTAAACCCCCCGTTACTTTCCTGCAGTACGGCTATGTAACAGCCAGCCTGGAGGGATGGACGGCCTGGTGCTTAGAGTGCACGGCTCCCAACTCCCTACTTGGTTGTGGGGCCTCAGTCTCTAAGGCTGGTGGGGAGCTGGAGAGAGTCCTAGGCCCTCCCTCTCCCCTGGGTCCCAACCCAGGTTCCTGTGTTTGTTATCCCTCCCGGCAGGGAGTCTAAATTCACTGCCCTGGGCTACTTCCTGGATGGCCGGTTCCTGCAGGCTCCTGCCCTGGGGTCTGGAGTGGCACCTCATCATGGTCCCAGGCTCTGCCAATGGTGAGGCCAAGCCCCACAATATCACTGGGCTTCACCCACTCAGTTGCCTTTGGAGCTGGAGGGTCCTGGGTCTCCTCCAGAGTTTCCCATGGCTGGGGGCACAGGGCTTCCTCCCTGGTGGCTGCCTGGGTGGGCAGGTTAGTGATCCTTCCCCTCACTTAGAGAGGTGGCTTGCTCCTGCCCCTGCGCCACTACTATAGATGGTATGAAAATGGGTTCCCAATCTTCCTTCTCTAGGCCATTCATTATTTGGAATACTTTTATTAATTATGGTGGAAGGTTACACCTGTTCTTATTGAACCTGCTTGGAAGAAGTGGAGCGGAAGGAGGTGCATCCTTGAGAACGCTGTTTGTGGGGAGGGAGGAGGTTACCAAGCAGCAGCAGGTCGAGCACAGCTGGTTAGGAGCTGTGTTGGAAGAGGCAGAGGGAGGGGAATCTGGTACAGGAGCTTTGTTCTTCTGTGCTAGAGGTGAGTGTCAGGAAGGGAGGAGGCCTGGGGGGGCACAAATGTGCGGAGGAAGTTTCTAATCGTACTTCTGTAAAATGTCTCTTGTGTTGGAGGGTGAGTGATCTTGTGAGATATCCCCCTTTACTGCCTTGCAAGCCTAGTCAGCCCAGCGTCTTCCTGGTGGCAGAGGGCTGAATGTGGCTCTCTTGGGAACACATCAGCGCTGCTCGTGGCTGGAACAAAGGAATCATAGACTATCAGGGTTGGAAGAGACCTCAGGAGGTGTCTAGTCCAACCCCCTGCTCAAAGCAGGACCAACCCCAACTAAATCATCCCAGCCAGGGCTTCGTCAAGCCTGGCCTTAAAAACCTCTAAGGAAGGAGCTGCCTCACCAAATCAGACCATCTAGACAGATGCTTCAAAGGACAATCCCCTGTGGTGGACAGTTATGGCCGGCGATGGCAATTCAAGTGATGCATCATTTCGGGGGGGGGTGGAGGGGAGCTGTCTCCACATCAGCCCTGACTGTGGAGAGAAATAGGGAGTTAAGGGCCAGCCTTTGATCCCTGAGTTTCAGGGCATGATTCTGCCTCTAGATCATTTTGCTCAGCCACGGGATGGATTTCACTGTCATCAGCCAGTTAATGGGCATAATGGTTTTGCCCAGGTGAAGCCGTGTTCATTGTTTACTAGGTGTTTGGGACAATTGTACGTGTGTATTCCCAGAGCTGCAGAGGGCCTGCAGTGGCCAGGATATGCTCGGTGCCTCCTGCCGTTCTCAGTTCTTTGATTCTTGCATTTCTCTCTAGACCGGTTTGTGGGGAGAAGGAGCCCCGGGGCAGTAGCAGGTTGTGCCTGGGTGCTGTCCTTCAGGAGGGTCTCTTGCTGGACAGCTCCCAGCAGGGCTGAACATAGACTCAGCACCAGGGCTGGGGCGGCAGATCCCGTGAATGGACCTACAGCTGATACCTCAATAACTGTGTCATGTGATTTGTCCCATTTTCACTCTTTGTGTCTCACCTGCACTCGTTCCAGACTCTGAGCCCAAGCAAAGGGCTGGAAGATGGTGAGTCCCTGCGACCCAAAGCACAAAAAAGCTTTGTCTCATGTGTCTTGAGGGGATGGAAAGCGCCCGACGGAACGTTTGAATCTCTCAGTACAGCTCTCACTCTCTAACCACACAAGCCGTTGGGGCTTTATCACATGCTCTTCTCCACCTCTGCAGTACTCATCGCCCGGCTCTCTCGCCTTGCTGCTCACCTTCTGCCATTGGGTGATCGCTGTATCCCCCTCCCATCCTCAGGGCCTGGACCAGTCCTTTCCCGGCCTCCATTCTCATTCCGGCCTGACCTTGTGTCAGGAAATGTGCTTCCCTGCCTGCCTATGCTCCAGGTCATTGATACACAAAGACATTCCCGCACCTGTGGCTACCTCTCGTCACCGCCCTCCCTCTCACCTGGCCTCAGGAGCACTCAGGCCTGCTCCGCCTCCTTCCTCCAGCACACGTGTAGCTCTCCTCTGTCAAACACAGCGCCAGAAGCAGAGGAGACCAGGGAGGGGAGCTGCAACGACTGGAGAAGCTCATTGTCTAGGGCAGAGAGGATCCCTAACGCCTGGAAAGGCACCAAGTATCATTCTCGAGGTCACAGATCAGCTACGCTAACAGGGAACAGCCTAGAGTGTGGGGAAGAGGGAAATCCACCTGGTGCCGAGGGGAGGAGAGACATTCCTGGGCCGTCTGGGGAAGAGTCCGTGTGGTGCTTTGGGAGGAGAGCTGTCGAGTGCCGGGGCGGGAGGTGCTTTGGGGGTGTATACATGGTGCCCTGGAGGAGGTATGGACAGCTCAAGTGGCTTGAGGAAATGGAAGCTCCTCTCCATTGTCTGCAAATCATTGACTGCCATGGCCCATCCCCGGGCACTCGACGGTGTTCATCTTCGAGGTGCTGGGACAGAGAGGCCAGCTGATTACTGGTAGTGCAGCAGCTGGTTGGCTGTTCAAAGGAAGCCGAAAACCCAGGGAGGCAGTGTCGGGACTGGGACATGGACAGGCTGGCCCAGTGATCGGAGCAGGAGTGGTCAGGCCAAATGGTGAGAGACAGAGTCCAAGCCAGGGGTCAGAGCCAGAATCAGAAACCAAGGCTCAAACAAGAGTCAGGCGCAGTGCAGCAGCCAGTCAGAAAGTCTCTCCATTGCTCAGACAACTTCCTGGGCCTCCATCTGACTAATGTGGTATGGTCAGGCCAGTCACTGTCCCCAGTCAGGATCCTTGTGGGAGGGTGAGAGTTCTGCTAGCCCCCCACTTCCAGTAGTTCTGGGTGAGCTGTCCAGTGGTGCCTGGGTCTAAGGGCTGCACGGGAACCTGTGGGTCTGGATTAGAGGCCCACACGCCCTTAACAGGCCAGATTGCAAGTTGTGAAACGAATGTTGACGCCCGAGTTTCTGCAGTTGCCACTCCCCTGAGCACGTTGGCCAGGCTGTGTGCTCCTGTGTGCTGTGCACATATTACAGAGTTCATTCTCACAGCCCCTCCATGAGGGGAAGAGAAGGGACTCACCCAAGGTCACAGGGTGCATCTGCTGCAGAATGGGGACTGGAACTTGGCAGTTCCCAGCTCCTTCCACTGGTGCCGCTCCACCTCGGCTGGAAGTACCTTTTTTCCCTCTCCCCAGCGGCCAGGCTCCCAGTCGCCGGGGATTCGGGTACAATCTGCTCTGGAGCTGGGATAGAGGCTAGGGATGGGATCTGTTTCCTTCCCTTCCTGTGCCACAGCACCTGGGCTCCCCAGGGACTGAAACGCTACTGGACTGGATGCAGCACCTGGAAAGCCTGTGAGAATCTTGCCAGGTCTCTACTGCCCAAAGAGAGACACAGCCTGGGTGGGGTATCTGAGAGCATGGGGTGGTGGAGGGAGAGTGCCAGAGAACACTGCCTTATTTTCATGTCTTGCTCTTCTGTTAAATGCCATGTGATTGTGTGTCTGGTGGGCAGGTCTTGGAGAGGGTGGCTGGGTGGCTTGGAGCACGGGGACCCATAGCTCAGCGGTGTGATACTCTGGGTTTTGTCTCCGTCTCTCTAACAGGCTAACCCTGCTCCCATTATCGTGAACACGGACGCCTTGGAACCAGGGATCTCTGTAAGTCTCCTGCTTGGTTTTTCATTTTTTTCTATAGAAATAACACGTTAACCCTGCCTGCCTGGGCCCTGGGGATACCACTCCCTGGGATCCCCTGCCTGGCTGGGCCCAGGGGATACTGCTCCCTGGGACACCCTGCCTGGCTGGGTCCAGGGGATACCGCTCCCTGGCGTCCCCTGCCTGCCTGGGCCCTGGGGATACCGCTCCCCAGGATCCCCTGCCTGCCTGGGCCCTGGGGATACCGCTCCCCGGAGTCCCCTGCCTGCCTGGGCCCTGGGGATACCGCTCCCCGGAGTCCCCTGCCTGCCTGGGCCCTGGGGATACCGCCTCACGAGATCCCCTGCCTGCCTGGACCCTGGGGATACCGCCCCACGGGATCCCCTGCCTGCCTGGGCCCTGGGGATACCGCCCCACGGGATCCCCTGCCTGCCTGGGCCCTGGGGATACCGCTCCATCCTAGCATGGCTGTTATCCGGGGGTGGGGGGGAGCTGGCCTCTCTAGAGCTGCTCCTCTGCTCACACCTCACACCAGCTGTTCCCAGCCCCGTTGCCGAGGGGCGGCCATTTTAGTGCTGCTTCTGTCCATCCACCCCATGCGGCGTTTCTCAGCATCGCTAGGGGAACTATTACCTGAAAGCAAAGCTCTGATCAGAGCGATTGGCAAATTCACCAGCCCCCAGGCGGAAAGCAAGGACGCCGTCTCCGTGAAGATCGTGCAGAGGGTCTTAGCAGCAGGAAGGCAGGGTGGGGGAGAGAGTGGGGAATGGACTCTGGGGGCGGGTTCCGGGGAAGGGAACATATACTTGGGGGTGGGGGAACCAGAGAGGCTAATCTTACTGGACAGGGGTTTTAACCTGGTGACCCGTGAGACCCACTTCAGCCCTGCCCCCGCCGTTCAGCGGGTGGGTTTGGCCAGACCCTTAGCAGTGTCCCTGCCCAGGGCAGAGAGGAAGCACAGTGGACAGCGGCTGGGATGAATAGTGGTTCCTGCAGCACTGGCAGCATAGCCCTGGGGCACTCAGACTTTACCCCGCTGAGAGACGCACTGACAGTGTGCCAGGCCTCTGCCAGCTGCACCTGTTTGTCTTAGGAGGCAGCACCTGGCAGCCACCCTCCTCTTGAACCCGGCGGGCAGCTCTGGAGATGCCTTGTGCCGGGCTTGGCTGGTCCTCGGTCTCAGGACGGAGTATTGCACACGGGGTCAGTAGTCCCCAGGTGGCACCTCTGTGGCCAAGCATTTTAGATGTGACACGAAGGCCAGTTCCGCACGCAGCCCAGGGCGGGCCAGCACCATGCTGGCGGGTAGGTCAGTGCTGAGTCGGAGGGAGGGAAAACAGCAACTACTTGATGCATCCACTTACCTTTGTCTTAAATCTCAGCCCAGGGCGACCTCCAACACCATCTCCTCTCCTGCCTGGGTGTGTCTCCTCTCACTCCGCGCTGGCTGCGTGGCTAGCTGGTGTGTCTGACCCTGCTCAGCTGCCAAGATCTGGCCTTGCTCTCAGCACCAGCTTGCTCCAATCTGCATTGACGCAGAGTCCTGATGTAGGGGCGTACCCCATGCTTCACTGCAGTCTGGGACGCTGATGGCTGTGGTGAAAGGTTCCCTACGACCCGCGCCGAGCAGAGAGCAGGGTTTAAATCTGAACATGATCTGCCGATCTAGAGCAGCTCTGCAGACCTAGAGTCAGAGCCAGTCCCTGCCCTGCAGAGCTCACTGTCCGAATGGCTGGCGTTGTGCTCCCTTTCCAGTCTTCAGAATCGTATCATGCCCCAAGGTGAGCCGGGCTCCTCCCAGTGCCGCAGAAAGAGCCAGCCTTGCCCAGCTGGTCGGAGCCCGGGGCCATCTGGATCCCATTTGCTGATGCCATTTTACCCGTAAGGCTGAAAGAGGAACCTGCTTTCTAGAAGTGAACAGGAGCCCTGGGGCAGGCATGCAGCAGGGGCCAGCATGGGCTTTGCCCTGAGCAGGCCGAAGGCAGTTTGGGATTAAAAGCTCGTTTTTGTTCCGGGTTTGTCTCCTCTGCCTGTCGCCTGGAGCTCAAGAAGGCAGCGGGTGAGACTCTCCATCTTGCCACTTGGTTCTCTCTCTTTCCACTTTGGCCACCATCCTCTTGTTCTTCCTCCCTCACCAGCACCAGCCCCTGGCTCAGCTGGGCCGGGCCCCGTGCAGATGGGCAATGAAGGCAGAGGGTGCAGGCAGTTCCCCCTCTCTCCATGTCCCTGCATCCAGCTTTGCACGCAGGGATCACAAGGACCTGTGAGACTGACATCACAACCAATCCTGGGCTCCTCCAGGGGGCTTGGCCATGGCCCCCCAACTCCACACAGACCCATACCTGGAGACAGCGGCTCCAGCCTCCCTGTGACTGAGTCCCTGCTTGAGCCCCAGGAGCGCAAGCTGGGCCTTAAAGGCTCAAGATAGCCCCTCACTTTTCTTCCTTCTTTGTCTTGTTTCCTTCTACTCCCTCTCCCTCCATCTTGGTAGCTTACTGTCTCTGTCCTCCTCCCCCCCCACTCCCAGCTCCTTGGCTGGGAGCCCTGTCTTGCCTCTCTATGATTTGAGGTCTGTTCCTACTGCCCTGTTCTGGTGGGTTTGATTAGATTATTAGAGCACACTAATCACCATGGAGACAGCTGGCAAATTATCCCAATCATCTCTAGAGGCTGATCCTGGGGGTCTGATCCAGGCACCCATAAATGTGTCCAGAAAATCAGCTGTACCCAGGGCTACGGACACCAAAATCAAGGGCCACACGTGGCTGTGTCTGGGTTGCTGTTGTGTGGATCTTACTGGCTGTAAATCCAGGGGAGGCCTTGGGTTTAGAGACCTGGTGCATTTTGTCTTATCACCTTCAAGTGGCAGCATTTGGGGCAGGGATCTCTGGGTTTTGTAGAGAACCCAGCATCCACCACAGCATTGAATCTAACAGAGCCCAGCACTTCAGATCCAATTCCCGAGTGCGTTAAATTCTGCTCTGTGTGGGTTTTTAACCCACGCTTATCACCCTACAAGCTGAGCACCGTAATGAAAGAATCCCTTGGAGGGTAATCCCCCTCGTGGGCCAGTTCTGTGCACAAGTAAATACCTACCTGTGAAGCCGAATCCACTTTCTGCACATTCTCCATCAATGGCTTCCAGACGTCCTCTCACAGGCCTCTGCAGCCTGTCCGTAATCCTTCAGAGAGAGCCACTGGCGCCAAACGCCACCCAGACAGCAATGTCCTTCCACCCGCTCCACTATCACCCACTCCAGCTTCCTGACTTCTGAGTTTCCTTCCTGCTGGCATTGCTTCAGTTTGCACTGGCAGAGCTGTGGGTAAGAGAGGCCTGTATGGAACCGATACCACTATTCCCTTTACAGTTACAGGGACCGGGGCGGTGCCCCACCTGGGAATGGAAGACAAGACCTTTCCTCTTATTTTCCTGGTGCTTTGTTCACTCTAACATGAAATGTCCCAAGCTGCAGGGCTCTCTCCCCTTCCCTGGGCCTCAGACATTTCACACTGACCCCGACTTACAGGGAACTATTGGGCTGTCTCAGTTCCAGCCCATTCCTGCTCCTTGTTAGAAGTGAGCCAACAGTGCCAACATTTCCCTTTACTTCAAACATGAATTTGACGCAGTGTGCGTCTGTGGCATAACTTGCATGCCCTGCTTATTCGTAGACTCACAGACTTTCAGCCAGAAGGGACCAGGGTGATCATCTAGTCTGACCTCCTGCACATCACAGGCCACAGACCTTCCCCACCCACTCCTGTATCAAACCCCTAACCTCTGGCTGAGTTACTGATGTCCTCAAATCATTAAAGACTTTAAGTTACAGAGAATCCACCATTTACACTAGTTTAAACCAGCAAATGACCGAGCCCCATGCTGGAGTAGAAAGTGCAACCCCTCCCCAGGGTCTCTGCCCTTCTGACCTGAGGGAAAATTCCTTCCCACCCGCAAATATGGCAGTCAGTTAGACCCTGAGCATGTGCATGAGACCCACCAGCCAGACACCTGGGAATGAATTCTCTGTAGTAACGCAGAGCCTTCTCCATCTAGTGTCCCCTCTCTGGCTATCAAAGATATTTGCTAATAGCAGTTGTGGAAGGACCATAAACCATTGTAGGCAGTCTCACTATACCATCCCCTCCATAAACTTCTCAAGCTCAGTCTTGAAACAAGTTAGGTTTTTTGCCTCTACTGCTCCCTTTGGAAGGCTGTTCCAGAACTTTTCTAACAGTTAGAAACCTTTTATCTAATTTCAGGCCTAAACTTGATGGTCAGTTTATGTCCATTTGTTCCTGTGCCAACATTGGCCCTTAACTTACATAACTTCTCTCCCTCCCTGATAGTTATCCCTCTGATGTATTTATAGAGCACAATCATATCTTCTCTCAGCCTTCGTTTGGCTAGGCTAAACAAGCCAAGCTCCTTAAGTCTTCTCTCATAAGGTAGGTTTTCCATTCCTCTGATCATCCTAGCAGCCCTTCTCTGCACCTGTTCCAGTTTGAATTCTTTCTTAAACATGGAAGACCAGAATTGCACACAGTGGTCCAGATGAGGTCTCACCAGTGCTTCATATAATGATAATAACCCTTCTCTATCTCTACTGGAAATACCTCGCCTAATGCACCCTAGGAGTCAATCACCCCTTTTTTCATGGACACATGAGCTGGGCAGCTCATTCTCATGCTGTGATCTATCAATGCACCCCGGTCTTTCTCCTCCTCTGTTGCTTCCAGCTGATACATCCCCAGCCTAGAGCAAAAATTCATGTTGTTAGTCCCTAGCTGCTTGACCTTGCGTTTTGTACTATTACATTTCATTCCATTTCTAGTTTTCAAGGTTGTCCACGTCATTGTAAGTATGCCTTGCTTATTCTTGGACAGGTTGTGATTGATATTTTGCAATGAGATCTCTGTAGCCGTTTGCCATCCTCTGTCCATGACAACGAGAGGCTATTGGTCTTTGTTTGGTCTGTGTACATTGACCCGCAATGAGGGTGAGAGGTTGGCAAGGACTTCTGCGTACTTGTGTTTTTTGTGTGTGCGTGTGTTGTTTCTCTGTGATCATGAGTTTGGGCATAGTTGTGTCCGTGTGGTACTGGTATTTAATGCAGGATGATGCCAGAGCGGTGTTTGGGATCAGCACAGAGAACACCGTGTGTCGGAAATAAGATTCCCAACCGGCAGCTCTGGACAGTGGGCCAAGTGAAGGGGGCTGCCCAGCTCCAAAGGTTTCCTGAACCCCAGGACTTTGGAGAGAGAGAGGCATGTGAAGGAGGGACAGAGCAAAGAGCTGACCCAGTTTTCTGAGTTTTGTGCAGGTCCGTGTGATGGGAGAGGGAGGAGGAGATGGGTAAATCGTGTCAGTGGGAGAGCCCAGAGTAAGGAAAATGAGACCCTTAAGACAGAGCCTTTAGCCCCACCAAAGGGCTTTACTCTGTGCACAGGAATCAGTCACCTGTGGTGGAAGGAAACAGCTGTTTAACACCTGCGCAGCAATGCAGCACAGCTGCTTAGAGCCGTACATATCCTGTTTTCAACCGAACATTCACGGGGAATTTGGAGAGCAGTAAAGGATGTAATTACCTGAGCCAGAGTTTAGCGGGGACATGGGTCTAGCACCGCTACTTCCTGTAGAAGTCTAATTCTGGATGTCATTTGTGAAGACATGAAACAGCAGCATGAGAGCACTGAATCATGGGGCAGTCCATTCCGTGGAATATGCCACCAACTTTTCTGACCATCTCGATAGAGAAATGTCGATTCTTGGGGAGGAGATAACCTGAGCATCTTGCTATTTCTCAAAATTCTTGCCAATTTCAGTAGAACTGCACATTGGTCACAGTGTCATAAGCAGCTGACAGGTCAGCAAACTCAACCACTGTAAACTTACGGGTTTCAAAGCTACCTGTGATGTATTGAGTTACGGTCACAACTTGCCACAGCATGAATGGCCTGGGCAGAAACTGGATTGGTCCCTGTCAGCTGCTCTTCCGCTGTTGATTTCATTCTACCATTATCGTCTGCTCGTATCGCTCATAGGTCGAGCAGAGTACAGCTATTGGATGGTAACTCTTTGCAGAGTTTGGGTCTTCAAGTGGTTTGAGCAGTGCGATCACTTTGGCCTGTCTTCACAGCCTGGGTGTCTGCATTGTCCCCAGGCAGGAAATAAAGAAGTCAAGCAGCTGCTTCTGCGCTCTCATCCCAAAGTGTAGTGAGAGTGCGTTAGATTTAGCCTCACGCCCAGTTGCCTTTCCACATGTCAGGGTTTTCAGGCTGTTCTCAGCTCCTCCATGTCGAGCTGCTCATTGTGGACTTCGTTGTCTCTGAGGAGTGAGCGCAGTTCCTGCTTGATTTGCTTTGTCCGAGGCTTTGCTTTGTGGGCTGAATTGATGGCTGGGGAGACAGCGGCAATGCGCTTTGTTTGCTGTCCATCAGGGCCCAGCTTGCAAATGGTGGCCCTTGCTTTTTTGCTGTTATGGCACGGCTTTGTTGTTTCAACCAGCTCCTTCCAGTGGTCACATCGCTCCTTTCCAGTCTCTCTCAGAAGCATTTCCCCAAGCCCAGTGGTCTCTTTACCAAAGGGATCCAGGTCAAACAGTTCTGAGTATCTCTTATTGTTAGCTTGTCTCTTCTGAAAGACCATGCACAGATAGTGTCCATCACCCCCTAGGATGTGCTTTTGGGCAGGCTTCCACACCAGGGAGAAAAATTCCCCATCATGCTTGTGTGTCAGAACAATATTACAGATGGATTCATCCAGTTCAGAGGTAAAACCTTCCCAGTCAGCCTTTCTACAGATGAGTCTCTGCAGGTACTTTGTTGTCCTGCAGCCTCTATGGTCACTTGCACTGGTCTGCGCTGCGATCTTAGGATCGCGATCAAGACTTCCTTCTGCAGGTGCCTGCGTTTTCAGAGGTGACAAAGGCTAGGTTGGGACTGGCCAACCAACTTTCTCCTGCCAGAAAAGCCATCTCTTGTCCTAGGCAACCTCAGCATCCACACCACCATCTGGGGCTCCCTAGGAATGACCGCCTTGGGGAAGACGTTGAGATATCCTATCCTATCTCCTAGAACTGGAAGGGACCCCGAAAGGTCATCAAGTCCAGCCCCATGCCTTCACTAGCAGGACCAAGTACTGATTTTTGCCCCAGATCCCTAAGTGGCCCCCTCAAGGATTGAACTCACAACCCTGAGTTTAGTAGGCCAATGCTCAAACCACTGAGCTATCCCTCCACCCTAATGTGGGTGGCAACAAACAACTTGAGCTTGCTCGGTGACTTCATGGACAAATGTACCTTTCTAAACGCCCAGTGGAATAAGGGGTCCATTCTGCAGAAGTCAGGCTGTGAGGAGTCGCGTTTGCAAGTAGGGAACACGCCTGGGGAGCAGGTTGGTCTGGGCGGATTCATGAGGAGGGCTGTCTTCGGCCTTTGCTCAGCTTTGTTTGAGGGTGAGACTAATGCCCCCTTATTTAGGGAGCGCCTGTGCCTGCCCAGGAACGGGAGTTGCACTGCGAGGGCAGCTGCACCAGTGGAAACCAGTAGCAGCCACGGGAGCCCCTGAACTCCCACCCCCTGGGTCTGAGCACGAAAAGGAGCCGCGCTCCACCCACTTCAGTTCCTACCAGCTGCAATAGTGACCAGACCTGGAGCCTCAGCTGGGACTTTTAACCCAGTTTCCTTGAACTCTCTTTCCAGGGCCTTTATTTTTTAATAAACAGTTGTAGTTTTAGATTAATGACATTAGTAGAATGTTTGTCCCGGGGGTGAAAGAGGAGTGCCGGAACTGACTCCAGGAGATCCGTCTTTGTAAGGCCTCTGCAGGAAGAACACCTGGTCCTGACACTGCTGGATCCATGCAGTGCGTTGTTGAGCATCACGAGGCTTTTTCTGCTCCTAGTCCCACCCTGGGTGCGAAGAGGCCTGGCAAAGCCCCCACAAGGGGAAAGCTGGTCCCATGGCTGGGGTGCTAGCCTGGGACTCAGGGGACCTGTGTTCAATTCTCTGCTTCTACAGGCTTCAACCGTGACCTTGGGACAGTCTGTGCCTCCATTTCCCCATCTGTGAAATGGGGACAGTTGTACTTCTCAACTTCACTGGGGTGTGGAGCGGATAAAGACATTGAAGACTCTGAGACACTCAGGGACCCAGATAGATAGATAGGTGTCAGGGAACCAGCCACTAAGGATCCGGTGGGATCAGATCTGGCTACTGGAAAGGAGCCAATCTGTACAATGTCCACTCTGGAGATGGAGCCAAACCTAGAGAGAGGGCTGTGGATCCATGCACTACGAATCTGACTGTCCCCAAGGAACCTCTGGCCGCGGAGATGCCCCCTGCAGTTGATGGCTGTTGCGGGTCCAGCACTCTTAGGCAGACCCATGCCCCTGTTTCAGTTCACACCTCAGGCTCTGACCACAACATGGCACCTGAGCCTCATGTTGAGGGCACTCACACGTAAGGGAGAGAAACGTAGCGTGGATGTAGGAGTAGCTCCGTCTCCTTCCCCTAAGGAAAGGAAGATCCATCCCCATGGTGCAGAGGTTAAGACTGCAGCAATGGCAGTTCAGCCGCTGGAATTACACAGTTCCAATTTCTCAGACCCCTGTGCATTTCCTTAAAGGGTCTGGTCCCCAATTTAGTCACTGTTAGTGAGGATGCCCTTACTAACACCAGAGAGACCTCCTCCAGATTCGTCCATGGAACTCAGGAGCTCGATTCTTGGGTAGCATCCTCTATTGTTTCCTACCTAGAGAACAATCAAAGGCATCCACTCAATAAAATTAATAGGCAGCAAGTTTAAAACAAACATATGAAAGTACTTTTTCACACAATGCACAGTCAGCCTGTGGAACTCCTTGCCAGAGGATGTTGTGAAGGCCAAGACTATAACGGGGTTCAAAAAAGAACCAGATAAATCCATGGAGGATAGGTCCATCAATGGCTATTAGCGAGGATGGGCAGGGATGGGGACCCTAGCTTCTGTTGCCAGAAGCTGGAATGAGCGACGGGATGGATCACTTGATGATCCCCTGTTCTGTTCATTCCCTCTGGGGCACCTGGCCACTGTTGGAAGACAGGATACTGGGCTAGATGGACCTTTGGTCTGACCCAGTGTGGCTGTTCTTATGTTCTTATGCTGCCTATTAATTTCATTGGGTGACCCCTAGTTCTTGTGTTATGTGAAAGGGTAAATAACACTTCCTTATTCACTTTCTCCACAGCAGTCATCATTTTATTGTCCTCTACCCTTAGTCGTCTCTGTTCCGAGCTGAAAAATCCCAGTCTTATTAATCTCTCCTCATACGGAAGCCGTTTCATACTCTTAATCATATTTGTTGCCCTTCTCTGCACTTTTTCCAATTCTAATATACCTTTTTTGAGATGGGGCAACTGGATCTGCATGCAGTATTCAAGATGCGGGCGTACCATGGATTTATATAGTGGCATTATGTTATTTTCTGTCTTATTATCTATCCCTTTCTTAATGATGCCCAACATTTTGTTAGCTTTTTTGACTGCCGCTGCACATTGAGTGGATGTTTTCAGAGAACTCTCCACAATGACTCCAAGATCTCTTTCTTGAGTGGTAACAGCTAAGCTAGACCCCATCATTTTGTATGTATAGTTGGGATTATGTTTTCTAATGTGCATTACTTTGCATTTATTAATGTTGAATTTCATCTGCCATTTTGTTGCCCAGTCACCCAGTTTTATGAGATCCCTTTGTAACTCTGTGCAGTCTCGTTTGGACTTCACTATCTTGAGTAGTTTTGTATCATCTGCAAATTTTGCCACCTCACTGTTTACCCCTTTTTTCATCTCGTTTATGAATATGCTGAACAACACTGGGCCCAGTACAGACCCCTGGGGGACACCACTATTTCCCTCTCTCCATTCTGAAAATTGACCATTTATTCCTGCCCTTTGTTTCCTCTCTTTTAACCAGTTACTGACCCATGAGAGAACCTTCCCTCTTATCCCATGACAGCTTACTTTGCTTAAGAGCTTTTGGTGAGGGATCTTGTCAAAGGGTTTCTGAAAGTCCAATACAATACCACTACTATACTATATCCACCGGATCACCTTTGTCCACATGTTTGTTGACCTCCTCAAACAATTCTAATAGATGAGGCATGATTTCCCTTTACAAAAGCCATGTTAACTCTTCCCCAACAAATCATGTTCATCTGTATGCCTTGTAATTCTGACCTTTACTGTAGTTTCAACTAATTTGCCTGGTACTGAAGTTAGTCTTAACAGCCTGTAACTGCCAGGATCACTTCTGGATCTTTTAAAAGAAATTGATATCACAATAGCTATCCTCCTGTCATCTGGTACAGAAACTGATTTAAGTGATAGGTTACATGCCACAGTTTTGTAATTTCACATTTGAATTCCTTCAGAACTCTTGGGTGATACCATCTGGTCCTGGTGACTTATTACTGTTTAGTTTATCAATTTGTTCCAAAACCTCCTGTATTGACACCTCAATTTGGGTCAGTTCCTCAGATTTGTCACCTAAAAAGAATGGCTCAAGTGTGGGAATCTCCCTCACATCCTCAGCCTTGAAGACCGATGTAAAGAATTAATTTAGTTTCTCCACAATGGCCTTGTGTTCCTTGAGTGCTTCTTTAGCACCTCGATTGTCCGGTGACCCACTGATTGTTTGGCAGGCTTCTTGCTTCTGTACTTAAACATTTATTTGCTGTTAGTTGTCGTGTCTTTTGCTAGTTGCTCTTCACATTCTTTTTTGGGCTGCCTGATTACACTTTGACACTTGACTTGCCACTTTACATTCCTTTGTTTTCCTCAGTAGGATTTGACTTCCAACTTGTAATGAATTTTGAAGTAGTCTCTGATGCCTCCCTTCTTGGTTCGAGTACTCATGGTCAAGGCTCCAAGATTCATGGTCACTAGAACCTCTGGGAAGAAAGCTTTCCTATCAGTGTAGTGGAGTTGAGAGCAAATCCTTCCTTCCCCATCTCTGAGGGTGTGTGGCTCGAGTGGTCATTGACAACACTACAGCAGTGTTTGATGTCAACAGGCAGGGAAGGATCCTCTCCAGCCAACTCTGCAGGGAAGCAGTGGCTCTCTGGGAATGGTCCATAGTGCATCATAATTATCCTGTGGCTCCCTGTCTGGCAGGACATGACAATATCCAAAACAGACAAAAGCCCAGCTGAGCAGGAATCAGCCGGACTCGGTGGGACTCTGACTGCCTGTCACAGGATGATTGCCCCTTTAAGGGGAGATGGGGCCAGCCACATCTGTGCCATAATGAATTAGCTATTTCCCAGCCTGAGGGGGTGGGCCTGAGGAGAGGCAGGTGATAACCTGATGGACAGCTAGGCCTTAGAAAGGGCTGAGCGAGATGAGGGCAACATGGCTGTTGGAAAGGCTGGCTTGCTCACGTGTTCCTGTGGAAGGCCCCCCCTGAGCCAGGGTCTGAGCAGAAAGGGTACACCGGGGAAACCGCCTGGTGCTAGAGCTCTAGCCCAGAGGGGGGAAAGACAGAGAGACTGTCAAAGGTAGTGCAGGAAGGGCTGGGAATAGGGCCCAGAAAGTGGGCTGAAAGAACCTTTGTTTTCTGGAGATTTCTTGTGTTGTGCCTTGGCTGGAGGGTGAAGACCTCTCCAGAAGTGCCTAGTGTGTGGAGATCTGAGACGACACATTTTGGGGAGCGCCTGCAGTGCAATGTTTGGCCAGCAGGGGGTGTTACAGCATGGCCATGTCCACATACACTGCCCCTGCACTTGGCAGCTCTAATCCAGTTCAAAAAGCAATCGGCTTGTTCCTGCTATCCCTGCAAATTAAATAAATTCTCCCTTTGGACAGCTATCAATAATATGTGGCTTCTGTTCAGTCCATACTGGACTATTTCCTTCTCCTCTTACCGCTGGGTCTGTCCCTCTCCTCCTTTAGAGCACTCCTGGGTTTCTCTGATTCTCACGTACAAGTAGAGCATAAAATGGTATTCAGCCACCCTGTGCTAGTGTGGCCTCGGAGATGGAGGACTGGCCTGGGCCTTGGGAGAGCTGGGCTCTCCACTGGCCTGCGGGGTGACCCTGGGCAAGTCACTTCCCCTCTCTGTGCTTGTCTTCTCGTGCGTAAGATGGGGACAGTGATGCTGACCTGCTCTGGGAAGCGCGTTGAGATCTGCGGGGAAGAGGCTGTAGAAGAGTTGTGTGGTGTTGTATTACTATTGAGGTAAAATGGTTTCTGAAGGGTCTGACAAAATTATGTTTTGGTAAGAGACCCTCCTCCCATCTGGGACCTCAGTCTTGTCCTCACTCCGCTCACACAGCCTCCCTTTGAACCCAGGGGAAAATATTCCCTTTTCCATCTTTCTGTCAAGGGAGCTTTTATTATAGCTACTGCTGCACCTAGGGGACTTAATAAGCTGCAAGCCCTTGGGCTGACCTCCCTTTCACAGGACAGAGTGGTCCTTTGTTCTTTATCCAGAGTTTGTGCCCAGGGTGGGAACTGACTTTCACCTAAATCAAACTGTGACTCTGCCAGTAATCTTTCCCAGACTTTATTCTCACCCTAGGGAGTGGAGGCTGGTGGGTGCTAAGGGGGCATTAGTCTTTTATTTAAATGGGTCAAAATAACATAGAAAGTCACCAAGATTCTCTCTGTTTTATGGGGACAGTCACAAGGACCAGGGCGTTACATCTCAGTGCCTGTCCAAGTGGATCAGGCTCGAACTATCACCAGAGTCTCTTATACCTGAGGGACTCGAACCCTTTCAGCCAGAGATAAGGCAAACTCTGGCTTTTTTGAGCTGTATCCCAGTAGTTGAGATCTGTAGAGTGCTCCTTGGAGCTCAATCCACACAGTCACAAGACACCACTCAGTAGACATGGCATCTAGATCACATGCCCAATATGGCAGAGTGGTACCACACTCTTATCAACTAGTCCTCCTTCTCCCACCATCCTGGGAGGATGCATTGCCTGCTAAGCTCCCACAAGTGGCTGTGTACGGAGGCCACTGGAAGAAGAAATGGAGGATACTCACCAGTAATTTGAGTTTCTTCTAAAGAAGCCTCTACAGATCCATGCTCCCTGCTCAGCCTTCCCACTCCTCAGAGTCCTGTTACCATCTGCTGGGCTCCAGGAATGCGGTGAAAGGAGCAGAGGTGATTGGAGCCCGGTGCCCCCGTTCATTGCCTTGTTCCTGGACAGTTCAAAGCCACAATGGTGCTGCTGCAGGCACTACTGCTGCTAGAGGTTCCCCACAGCCCAGCTGTACCCAGTAGTGGGAACATGCAGAGTTTTCCAGCCGGTGCTAAGTAACCTAACCTGATTCCATTAACTTCATCTTGCCACTGCTGACTCTCCGGAGCGAGCTGGTGTCTCTGCTCCACACGGTGAGAGCCTTGTAGTGTCTTCCTGAAGCATGTGAACACTCCCAGCCCTTAATGTGACTGCGAGAACCAGCAGCAACAAATCAAAACCCCCTTCCCCCGAGAAAAGAGGTGCACCCATTCCTATTTCCAATGAGTGAGACATGGCAGGTCAGGGGATAGTGATGGAGCCTCTCAGGCAATGCCCAGGACATGTCTGAAAAGCCCTTACGTTAAAAGGAACTAGAGGTGTGGAAGGGAGGTTTTACCCTCACTCCCTTGTCGCACCACGAGCAGGAGGAGCCAGCCACAGGGAATGAGCCATGAGCACTGGGAGGAGATTTAAAGGATGCCAAGCGAATGGAAATGAGGTTTTGCTTCTGTGAATCTGCAGCTCTGTGAGAGTAAATTACCCCCTGCTTCCTTTCTGCTCCAGCACGGCTGGTACCAGGCAATTACAATCATTATCTGCTAGAGCAGTACTGAGTGGTGACAGCAGCCAGACCCTTCCCCTTCTGCCATCACAGCCATTCTCTTCCTGTCCACCATCACATGGGCTCATGCTTCTCAACTTGCCACGGCCCAGTCACTAGGCAGAACGTGGTGACGAGGATCTGAAACAAGGCAGATAAGCAAATGAATCCAGAAGGAAATAGGAATGTCGTGAAGTTTTCTTCCCTGTGTAAATAACATTTACCGCGGCCTCTTAACGCTCATGATTCAGGGTTTCAGATTTTAGTAATTTTATTACCTTAAATCTGAGCTAATAAGGTGCATTGGGATGCTGGTGAGTGTGTCGCTCTAGAAACACATGCTGTTCTTACTCCAGTCAAATCGCAGAGCTGGGAAGCTCCTGCTGAACAATCCTGTGGCTACTTGGTTGCATCTTTCAGTAATTTTGTTTTGGCTGCATTCATATCTCTTTTGTGTTTGCTTTCCATGGACCTTGTGTTGAGCAAGTTTGTTGGCAAGAATGTCACAGAAACGGGGCGTCTGAGAGAATAGCCACAGGGTGTGAATTTTTAACCTTGAACCCAACTATTCACGTTCATCCAATCAGGGAACGGAATCAATAAAATGTGACCTGTGAATCCAATCAAACATAACAGCACCGCTCCGATTTTGGATCTGAAGTATTTGCAGCAAGCTGCTTGCACGCAATCTATGGGCTGTCGATTAATAACGAATAAAAACCCAAAAGCATGTGAACTGCTCGCAGGCCATTTCTGAACAACAACAACAACAACAAAGGAGTCTAGGAACATAGGAATTGCCAGTTTGAATGGGACCCGCGGTCCATCTAGTCCAGTGTTTTATCTCTGACAACAACCAGCACCAGATGCTTAAGAGGAAAAGCATAGGAACCCCACAGGCACAGATGTGAGGTAAACTCGTCCCCTCACAGGTCTCATTCTGGTCTCTACTAGTAAGATACTGGCTTAACCCTGAAGCTTGAAGTCTAATATCCCTTCCACACTTTTTGTTATAATTAATGACAACTCTGGATATTCTTGTGGTCCATATAAATGTCCAGTTGCTTTATGAACCTTACGAGGTTATTGGTCTCAATAACATCCTGTGGCCATGAGTTCCACTGTCTAATTACACATTGTGTGAAAAGGTATTTCTTTTTGTATCAGTTTTGCATTTACCCCCTTTTGGTTTTATTGAATGTCCCCTTGTTCTTTTGTTAGGAGGCAGGGAGAACAAAAAGCTCCCAATCTTCCTGCTCTAGACCATTTATTATTTTATATGCTTCTATCATGTCACCTCTTATTAGTCACCTGGCTAGCTAAACAACTGCAGTCTTTCCAATCTATCCTTCTCTGAACTCTCCCTCCCCCACCCCACCCCTCTAATTCTGCTGTATCCTTCTGAGTGGGGTGACCAGCACTGCACATGCTGTTCAGGTGAGGGAGTACCATTCAGTTTTATATAATGGCATTATAATACTTTCTCCAGTCTCCATCCCACGCCCTATGCTTCCTCACATCTCTTTTGACCAGCTAAATTAGTGGAATAAATTACTATCTGAATTATTTACTCCACCATATTAACTAGTTTATGTTAGTAAAGCATTTGAAAGGTATAGGTGCAAGTTAAGTGTTATGTATAAATCTTTTTAAAATTGATTAATCCACTTTATTTACCTCAATAATATCCTGCAGCAGTGAGTTCCAGGGGTTAGTTATATGCTGCAGAACACAAAAAATTGCTTTTTTGTTGTTTGAAATGTGCTGCCATTAAAGTCACAGAAGAGAGAACCAAGAGGACAAAGGAACTCTGGGCTTTGGATCAGGCCCAAAGAAAGAAGTGTTTGTCTTAATTTTAGGGAGGGGATTATGTTTGTGATTTTCAGCTTCAGAGCCACAGATATGGGGCCTGATTCTTAATAGTAAGATGCAGGGCTGGATTTACACCTTATGCGCCCCTAGGCACACCATCTTCAGCGCCCCCCCTACACACAGTTTTAGAGAGGTAAGGCGTCCCTAGAATGCCGGCGCCCCTAGGCACGGGCCTGCTGTGCCTAACTGGAGGGCCGGACCTGTTAAGATGTTGAAGGGAAAGCCGGCACCTGTCTAAAGCAAGAGATGGATCTCTGTGAGCTGGCTGGGGGTGTAACACACTGTCTCTCTTTCCCCAGGTAAACGGCAGCGATGGCATGTTTAAGTATGAGGAGATTGTCCTGGAAAGGGTAAGTGCGACGTTGGCGCTTTCCAACGCGGTGTCGCTCTGAGCGCTGTGGGTCACCATGTGGGTTTGCTGCTGCAGGAGAGCAGAGCACCAGCACAGGCTGACCACTCACAGCTTGAAAAGCAGGATTTTCCTGTGCACTACCGTCCCCCCAGCAATCTCCCACCCGCTCACCCCGCTGGCCGCCTGACACATGGGGTCTCTCACACGTCTGCTCACGCACAAGTAGCTGGAATCTCCCCCACACACAAGATGGAGAGTAGCTAGGGTCAGAAATCAGCAAAAGGCACATGAAGTCAGCTGTACCCTTTTCTGCCCTGTCAGCTCGTTGCGTATCACTTCAAGGTATTAATCACGGTGATATTAACCAGCAGAGACAGGTTTTCTAGTAAACTGGGTTGGAATGGGAGGAATTGCTGCCTGGGCCTTCTCCTTGTCTCTCTGTGAGCTACTGACGACGCAGGGCTGATGGCATATAGTGTACAGACAAGAGCTAAAATTAGCTCCCACACAGGAGCTTGTACTAGGATGAGCTGGGACTTTCAGCAGAACATGTATCTCTGCCACACATTAATTCCTTACATCCTCTGTGCGGGTGAGTCAGGCATTGCTACAGGTCCTGCGTGGGAGGGCAAGTAGTCCGTCCTGGAGCCCGTGCTGCAGCGAGCCAGGGAGGGGACTTTCCCTGTGATTCCAGATGAGCAGTGACAGTGAAGAGAGAAGAGAGGCTGTCCTTGGGCACGGCAGGAAGAGGGCTGGGCAGGCTCAAGGGGGACCGGTTTTCTCAGCTCCCTAGAATGTCAAACAAAGGGCCAGAATCTGCCCTCAGACATACAGGCAGCTCTGCTGAAGGCCACGGGATCTGCACACCAAGGCCAGAATGCTGAGCTCTATAGCATGGTTGTATTAAACCGCCCCCTTCCCACACCATGAGGGGCTCACCCCAGGCTCCAGGAGCCAAGGCCGGCTCCAGCTTTTTTGCCCCCCCAAGGGGGGGGGGGGGGGGGGGAGAGGGGAGCCGTGATCGGCGGCACTTTGCTGCCGCCGCTTTATTCTTTGTCGGCAATTCGGCGGCAGGTCCTTCCGTCCGAGAGGGACTGAGGGACCCACCGCCGAAGAGCCGGACGAGCCGCCCCTCTCCGTTGGCCGCCCCAAGCACCTGCTTGGTGCGCTGGTGCCTCGAGCCGGCCCTGCCAGGAGCATAAGGATAAGGGCGGAACCCCTGCCTCCCCCCAGCAGAACGATATGTTGCACGTGAGAAAGCGAGTGGCTTATTCTGATGGGTGCTTTTGGCGCTGAGGTGGCCAGGGTGCCAGCTGTGCAGGTCTCTGCACCACAGACCAATGACAAAATGTCCTGATACTCCAGGATACCAGCGAACCCCTGTTCTTCCCACCACCTTTTGCCCAGGGGGTTCCTGCATTCAGGTAAAGCTGGGTTTTGCTCAGTTTTTACGGCATGTCATGGCCTGAGGAGATATACTGGCATTCCGATACCATGTAGGGTCAGGAATGCATAGGACATAGCATCAGGACGTCACCAGACAAACTGGGAAGCCACTCCTGACTCTGGGATAAAGCTGGTGAATACCAGGCCAGGTTCAGGCTGGCCAGGACAGCAACAGCTTTATGGCCATTGTTTCATTTGCACGGCACCTCCTGGGCAACAGCAGCCAGGTGGGTTTCAGCCCATGGGCCCAGGCAGCCACAGTGAACTGTGTGTCCAGGCTTGGCTGGGACTCACACCTCAATAGTGAGATTTTCTTGCAGGTGGGTATCCAGCTCACTCCAGGGTAAAGGGATACTTTCTGATTATTCTCTTGTAGAGACCTTGACTTCCCTGCTCCACCACTTCTCACGAGGGATGCGCACAGGGGCACACTAACATGAGCAGAGTGACACTAATTTGCACAAGTGTCAAGGCAAATCCCATTTTGAGTCCTTGGAGAACTTGTATTGGTCTCGTTAGCTTGTAGACCCAGCAAGGCCAGAGGCTATTTGAGGGTTGCCCACGGCAGCGACCAGTTTCCTGCGTTACAGAACTACACCCCCGTGAGTCCACAGCAGAGGAAGACATACCTGGTAACGCTGCTTTTCTTGGCCTGCAGACGTCTCCCTCTTCTCCTCCACTTTGTATCTTGGGGGGTTATCCAGGGACGGAGCCTCCATCCACCCGCCCTTCCGCAGCACTCTATGGCTCGGGAGCGAGCTGCGTGGGTGCAGGTAGTGGCACTGCTGATTACACTGGAATTAGGCTCCAAAGTGGAGCCGCCGTACAGTAAGTAGGACAGGTCTGAGGTGATTTCCCCCTTCTCAGCCATTGCAGAAATCTCTGCCTGGGAACTCTCCAATCGAGGAAGTGCCTTTCTCACTGGCGGGAGCGACAGACTAGCAGGCCCCTAAGAGCCCAGCGCAGTTTAGCAGCCCGTGGGGCACGCGAGCCCTCGCACAGATCAGCAGGTGTTATCACCCTGAATGCCATTTTTGTCAGATTGTCAGTCTGGATGTAGCTGTATGGCGCACAAGAAACCCCCCTTTTCCTGGGCTGACTACTGCCCACGGTAGCCCGAGCTCAAAGGAGGGGGCAGACCCCCAGGCCTTGTGAGCCTCTCCATAGCGTTCAACACCGTCATCCCTGGAAACATGGCAGGGGCTAGCAGGATTGCACTGAGATCAGGTTGCTTCTTCCTCTCCATCTGCACAGGGGCCATGAAGGGCACCTGCTCCTACATCTCCTGAGCCCCCACCCATGGCACCCCACAAGGACCCTTCTATCTCTCCAGCAGCTGTGAGAAGCCACTTGGGGAGATCATGAACAGTGTGGACTGAGGTGCCAGCTGCACAGAGGCGACAGCAGCTTTACATCCCCTTCGCATCACACAAATAACCTCATCTCCCAGCGCTCCCGCGGCCTGGTGAGATCAGCACTGGCCGAAGCTTAGTCCTGGAGGCACAGGGGTGCTGCTGGTCGGGAGAGTGAGGTACATGGAACTCTCTGCCTCTACAGAGTTATCCTCCAGTGACCCATCCGCCCTCCCACCCTGGAGACAGTCCACAGCTCTGGTGGCCACCTGGACCTGCACTGCAATTGGAAACCCACATAACCCAGGGTGTGACGAGCACCCCCTGCCACCCGTCACTAGCGAGAAGACTGGCCTGTTCTGCCAGATTCGGACGTAGCCCCAGGGCTCCACCTCTTCCTGACCTCACCTGCTGAGCGCTGTCATTCTAAGCTATTCTTGTCCTAGTCTGGCTGCTTCAAAAGCTGCAGCCAGGTCAGAACACAGCAGGAGGCGAGTTGCTCTAGAGGTTCTAGAGAGCAAAGGGCAGATCCTGCTCTGGGGCTGCCCAAGATTTACTGAGTATTGCTCAGTCCTGTTCTCATGAAGTCCCTGACACAAGGCGGCGTGAGCCCCTGTGGTGGGCACCGCTACTCCAGCAATAGCCACTGAAGTTCTTCCCTAGCAGGAAGGACAGGAACTCTCAAGGAGTTTGTTTAGTAAGATTAAAAATCTCTCTCTAAACAACGAGCCTGCAGCCTTTTGGAGAGTCACAGTGCCTCCTGCTCTCACCTGGAGCAGCCCTGGGGCAGGCTGGAGAGTTCTCTGCGCTTGCCATTGTCTTGGCTGCCAAAGGGAAGTGAAATGGCTCCAAGATATTTTATTGGCGCTAAGTTCTCAGCTCACAGTATGGGTTGCCCCATCATAGTTAGACAATTAATGGTTCAAGTCCTGGGACATGACCCTATATCTTCTCCTTTACTAGCACAACTTCCCTGGGGAATGGACTCAAGACAGCAATGCAGGAGGCTCCAGGGGCTAGTAAAGCTCTCTGCAGCTTTCCCAAGACTGACCATGACGCTGCTGGAAGTCAGCGAAAGGAGGGAGGGTAACCCCAGAGCAGGAGAAGCAGCTTTTCTTGTACTGGAACCAAAGGTTACCTGTCATGTGCCTGCTTGTCAGAGCCAGTTTCCAGCCCACAGAACAGCAACCAGGAGCTTTCAGAGCGCAGCGGGGAGGAACATTTCAACACCTCCTGCACTACCTTGACATCCTACAAATAATTGGAAATCATATGCAAATGCTATCGTACAGAATTCAGCTGCTCTCCCCCCACCATCTTTCTGCAAGCCAAAGGGAAAGAGAGTGCCTTTTAAATTGGTCTAGAAAATCTACAATGTATGGAAGAGATTAACCCTTTTCCAGGGTAACAGATTTTGCAGCTTCTATTCTCAGGGTAGGATGATACCCAAATAAACAAGAGGAATTTGTTCCGTTTTGGATTGATCTCCCTCAGTCAGATGGGCTAAGAAAAGCCACATTTTATGAAAAATCTCAATTTTATAATCCACGAGATTGTAGATCATCTATCGTTCATAGATTTCATAGCTCAATCCAGCCAACTCATGTTGGATTCCTTCTGTTCATGCTGCACAGAAGCAGTCATTGCTTTTGGTTTTTCTCCAGCATTTTGTGTAGTTTTCAAACAGATTCACTGTATGAGCTTGGCCAATTCACTTTGTTTCTCGATGCCTCAGTTTCTTCATCTGGGAAATGGGGGTAGTCATGGTACGGATACTTACCTCAGGGCTGTTGTGACACAATGCCTATATAGTGCTTTGAGCATGTAGAATCATAGAAGAATCATAGAATATCAGGAGACCTCAGGAGCTCATCTAGTCCAACCCTCTGCTCAAAGCAGGACCAACACCAACTAAATCATCCCAGCCAGGGCTTTGTCAAGCCGGGCCTTAAAAACCTCTATGGAAGGAGATTCCACCACCTCCCTAGGTAACGCATTCCAGTGCTTCACCACCCTCCTAGTGAAATAGTGTTTCCTAATATCCAACCAAGACCTCCCGCACTGCAACTTGAGACCATTGCTCCTTGATCTGTCATCTGGTACCACTGAGAACAGCCGAGCTCCATCCTCTTTGGAACCCCCCTTCAGGTAGTTGAAGGCTGCTATCAAATCCCCCCTCATTCTTCTCTTCTGCAGACTAAATAAGCCATATGATGGGTTTGTTGTAATGTCAGAGAAGTGTTCACTGCCTGTCTGAAGAGCTGATACATGGGATGAACCTCATTGTTTAGAGTGGGAAGAAGAAGACGAGTCTCAGAGGACTACATCACGAAAACTACAGAGCAGCTGGTATAGCTCACATGGAATCTCCAGGCTGTCTGCAAACTCTCAGCTCCGGGGTTGTATTCAAAACCCTGGGCTCTGTTCCACTTACGTTTCTTGGCTTATTGGCATCCCCCAGACGAGGGTATATCTAATCCTCTGAGTGTTCCTGTCCATCTCACCAGCTCTCTTCACAAGTGATTCTCCACGCCCAGCTGTTTAAGGGGAAACCTCTAGCAGACAACGCCAGTGCTCGTCTGACATCGATGGGATCCATCCAAGGGGCTGAGCACACAATCACTGCATTGATCAGACACAGTTCTCTAGGGTCCTGGGCCACAGAAGTGACCCAGAGCTCGAGGTCTCCCTTATGAGAAAGTCATGAGGGGGCGAGACAACAAGGTGTCAGCCTTTCTGTATGAGGAGACAAGGAGAAAATGTGCTTTCCCAAGGCAGAACAGCAAAACCAGGTGGTCTTTTCCACTTCAACCCAGTGTAGGAGAATGGAAACGTAATCCGAAGGCCTGTCACTAAACGAGAGCCGTGCACACGGGCTTGCGACACAGAGGGATGGGGTGTGGGCAGCAGATGCCTTAGGCACTAGGATATGGCAGGGAGGGGTGCGGCGTTCAGCACCGCCTGCATGGCTTCTCACCAAGAAAGGACAATGCCAGGTCACTTGGTTTCGGTGTCAGAAAGGAGGATTCCGCATCGTCCCTGCTCTTGCCCCAGGCCATACTAGAGCTGTGTGTACACCTGGCCATTCCAGAGTTCTCTGTCATTCCGACTCCGACACAGAGACCAGAGGCCTGTTCTCCACCCGTTCACACCCGTGTGCCTCAGGAATAACTCTGCCAAAGTCAGTAGTTACCCCAGTGTAAACTGGTGCATCTGAGAGAATCGGAGTCCAAATACCATGTTTCTGGAGCTCTTCAGGGAGCGCGCACACTTTCCTCTGGGCTCTAGAGACCGACAGAGGGAGGTGGGGATGCCAGGGGAAGTCTCTGTGAGGTCTCTGCCTAGCACTGGCTCTGTGCTGAGCCCCTGTGCAGGTGTTTTCTCCTGGGAGGCCCAGGAGATTCCCCATGTCATCAGATCAGACGCGTTGGTACCAGCACAAGCCGTGGTTCTCTCCCCTGGCAGATACTGGGCTGCTGGCACTGGTGGTAGCCTGACCCTGGCTCAGGCTGTCAGCAGAGACGTGGCTCCTGGGAGGGAGACCTCTGGCTCTTGCTGCTCCACCTTCTCAGCACGCTTTGCTGGAGTATCGGAGCCCCTCAGGTTGTGTGCATCAGCCTCTGTAAACCACTGTGCGACTCCTCTCAGCCTGCCGGAGAGACAGGGAGACCCGGATGAACCCAGATTCTGCAGGTGCTACTGTGCCATCCTGAGAGTTGCTGGTCTGGGAGGGTTTCACTGGCATGGCACCATCAGAGAGGGGAGGGCGATGCCTTAATTCAGCCGCTGGCCTGGGGGTGTACAAGCACCTAGGGAGCAAGTTCCCTCCTCAGAAAGGCTCCCTGTGTTTTGCTTTTCCCCAGGGTAACTCTGGCCTTGGCTTCAGCATTGCAGGGGGAATTGATAATCCCCATGTTCCTGATGATCCAGGGATTTTTATCACGAAAATCATCCCTGGTGGAGCTGCAGCGATGGATGGCCGCCTAGGGTGAGTACCCGAAAACTGCTGGCCTGGCCTGAGCATGATGCGTGGGGTCACTTGGCAGCAGCTCGTTCTGGCTTTACTGCTGCCCAGGTCGGTGTTCACGGCGCTCGCTTTCCCAAGCCCAGCGGCTAGGCACAGGGTTAGTGCGCAGGGCTTCCCAGCAGTGCGGAACAGGCTCCCCCATGCAATGAGTTGGCGAGTCTCAGCTGAGTCAGAGAATTTGTTCACCTGGCTTGGTACATTGGGTAGCTTCTCCTCACGGGAGACCCCTGCCAGGAGTAGCACGGCGCCTCGGCGTCCGGACAGGGGGATCAGCAGCACTCGGAGGTGCTGTGGGGAAGCCCGTAGCTGGGACAGCCGGGAGCTTTTGAGTAGCAGGGTGGTGCTGGCAGGACAAGGAGAGGGGCTGAATTCCTTGTGGGGAGAATGGGGTAATGGGCTACGTCGAGGGTGATTTGGGACAAGAGAATATGGGGACTGGTTTCTTTGCCTATTCTCTTTATCTCCCCCTTTACCACCAATGAGTCATCATACCCCCTGCCCCTCGCTCCATGTCAGGGATCTGCCATGCTTCCCTGTCCCCCAGCTGAGGGGTCTCTCTCACCCCTCTGTCATGCTGAAGGATCCCCTTCCTACAGGACCCCCACTCACCGCAGGTGGCGCCTCCTCCTGGTCGCTCTGGGGATTAGCTCTTTGCAGGTCCAAGGCCCCCTTCTGCTGCTTATTGCACATCCTGCAGCCGCTCTCTCCAGCAGGCTTAGGCAGTCTTCCCATTCACTGACCCATGGTGCCACTTCCCCAGCGGAACCCGGGCCTGCCCTCTGCTCTGGATTCCAGCTCAGGGACCATCTGATCAGCACCCAAGGTCTGCACGATCCCGAACCTTGCTGCCTTTTCCCTGAGACTTTCCTGGTCCTTCTGGCTCCCCCCACCAGGTCTGCCAGCCCTAACTCCCTCCTCCCAGGGAGTGACGGCAGACCAATTTCTATAACCCAAACATACCTCCCTTCCCCCAGGGAGTGACTGCAGACTGCTTCCCTGCAGCCCCTCTCTGCTAGCAGCTCCCTGGCTTTCTAGAAGCCCCACCTGCTCCCACACAGGTGAGCTTCCCCTAATTAGGGCTTTCTTCTCAGCCTGATAGGTTAATTGGCCCACCTGTCTTCCATTAACCCCTTTGGAGCAAGTGTGGGGTAACACCCCCTCTCCGCCCACCTCCTGCTAAGCGGCTGGGCTTGGCCTGAGAGTGTCCGTACTGCAGTCCTGGCCACATGCTCAGTGTCCTGATTCAGCGTCTCGGGGTTCAGGCGGATGGAAAGAGAGAGAACTGTGTTTTCAGTGGCGTTCCCAGGGCTCTGGGTGGAGATCTGTGGCCTTGGCCAAGGTGTGCAGTGGTCAGAGGAGATCGGAGGACAGTGGATGCAGGGGAACTCCCAGGAGATTCCCCAGAGACTTGAGGCAAGAGCTGTCTAAACACCGTGATGAGAGCATCCAGGGTTCGGCCAATGATGCGTGTGCTGCTTGCAGGGTGAACGACTGCGTCCTGCGGGTAAATGAAGTGGATGTCTCTGAGGTGGTGCACAGCAAGGCAGTGGAGGCACTGAAGGAAGCAGGCCCAGTGGTTCGACTTGTGGTGCGTCGGAGGCAGCCCCCACCTGAGACTATCCTGGAAGTTAACCTGATGAAAGGACCCAAAGGTGAAATCTCTTAAATGGCTGCAGTAGCCTAACCCAGCCCCTGTCACCGGGCAGAAATGGCCTGAGGGGCTGTGGGTCAGGACTGAGGGGCAGCAGCAAGCTGTGTGGGGCCTGGGAAATCACAGTTCAGGGTATAGCAACGCTTGGTAGTCAGAGCGTACTGGCCTCTCCATACGTCCCTGATTGCTCAGGGACCAGAGCCCACCATCCTCTCCATCTGCTCCATGTGCTTCGCCAAGCCCAAGTAACAGGTCACCAACAGGAGGAGCGGCATGAGAGCCTGGGCGGAGGAGCCATGGGGGGCGAGCCCATTGGCGCTGTAAATGCCCCATGTCCCCTGGCAGGTGTGTTCCACTCACCATCTAGGGACTTTTCAATCTCCCCTCATTGCCTCTTGTGTCCCCTCAGGACTAGGCTTCAGCATCGCGGGTGGAATCGGAAACCAGCACATCCCAGGAGACAACAGCATCTACATCACCAAGATCATCGAGGGAGGGGCTGCCCAGAAGGATGGCCGGCTGCAGATCGGGGACCGGCTGCTGGCGGTGAGCGCACGCACCTTCCTCTGGGCTCTAGAGACGGAGAGAGGGAGGTGGGGATGCCAGGGGAGGTCTCTGTGAGGTCTCTGCTCTAAAGCCCTCTCCGCCTAGCACTGGCTCTTGCTCCATATACAGCCTGGGCTTTCCATTGCTCCAGAGCCCCTTTCTCCCCACCAGAAGAGCACGAGCTCTCCTTCCCCAGGCCTGGGCACCAGGGGTTACATGGCTGGGCCCAATGGGCAATGAGCAGGAGATGTTAGTTTGTACTCACTTATAATTAGATTGCCGTAAGGATAAAGTCCCAGCAGCTGATCCCCTTCAGGGCAATGGAGAAGGGACAGGGGAGAGCTTGTCGCAGAACAGACCGATGGGTAGTGGCTACTTTGCATCACCAGGTGACACAGAGCAGCTGGTGAATGTGGCCTGCTGCATGTAGGATTGTTCCCGGTTGTTACTATCACTGTTTGCTGACAAGGTGAATGTCCTGGCAGGGCTGGGGCCGGGGGCCCTGAGCGAATTCCCAAATATGACATTAATGACATGCCTGAGATTTGATGTGCACTGACGTCAGGGAGTCCCACCATGGCTGGGAAGGGACCGCACTTCGGGCACTGACTAAACCAAGGGTAGTTGGAGGATGATCATGTTCCAGTATTTTGGGATAGCGGCTGGGTGGGGCGGTGAGATGAGCAGTATGCAGACCCGGAGCGGGTACAGCTGGCACCGTAAGGAGGAGTTTCTGTGTCATGAAGATAAACAAATACCCAGTGTGTACAAGAGGGACAAGGTAAGAAGCCCGACTTCTGTTAGAGGAAGGGACAAGCTGTGAAGCTTCACAGAGCTCTTCCTCAGGTCTGGAGAAGGCAACCAGCACATCCAAGCTAACCACAAGGTGGGACAGATTGTTAAGCATAAGAGGTTCACACATGCTGTAGGAGACCACTTAAAGTGAAGTGGGCAATTAAGGGTTAGCGGGCAGAGGGGTGTGTTAAAATGGTTGTAATGAGCCATAACACCAGTGTCTCTATTAAGACCCGATCTTGCATCTGAAGAAGTGAGGTTCTTACCCACGAAAGCTTATGCTCCCAATACTTCTGTTAGTCTTAAAGGTGCCACAGGGACCCTCTGTTGCTTTCTATTAAGACCATGGTTCTTAGTGTCCAGCTGAATTCTGAATGGAAGTTCCCAGCCTCGTCTCTAGAAGGTGTTGTGCAGGTTTCCTGTGAGGACAAGGACTGGGAGATCGATACCGAGTGATCCCTTTGAGAAAAGTGTTCACCCACAGGTGATGGGGTGTTTTTGTCTTATTTTTCTTTGTGAGTTCATTCGAGAGCGTAGTGATTGTCAGGTTTCACCCACATAGTTATCATTGGGGCATTGAGAGCAGTGGATGAGGTACACCACACGTTGCGATAGGCTAGTGTAGGACCCATGGATTCTGAAAGGTGCATTGTGGGGGGTGTTGATCATTGTATCAGCAGAGATGTGTCTGCAGGTTTTGCATCTGTTGTTCTGGCAGGGTCTGGTGCCACTTTGAGTTGGCGTCTCCTGGTCTGTGTGGAGCTTGCTTCTGATGACGAGCCCGGTGAGGCTGGGGGTTGTTTGAAGGCCAGAAAAGGGGATTCAGGAAAGACTTTTTTAAGGCTGTGGTCCCCATCAAGTCTGAGTTGTAATTATTTGATGATACCCCAAAGAAAGGCGTAGGCAGTCTTAAGACAAAAACACCCCGTCACCTGTGGGTGAACACTTTTCTCAAAGGGATCACTCGGTATCGATCTCCCAGTCCTCGTCCTCACAGGAAACCTGCACAACACCTTCTAGAGACGAGGCTGGGAACTTCCATTCAGAACTAGACCTGAGGAAGAGCTCTGTGAAGCTCGAAAGCTTGTCCCTCTCTCCAACAGAAGTTAGTCCCATGAGAGATACCTGGGACCAACGCGGCTGCAAACAGCAGTGTTTGAAAGGCCCAGTGAATGGCTGTACTTGCTGCATGCTGCCTGGGAATCAGACTCTAGCTGTCTCTGCAGCTGAGATGCAACCCAGCACATGCTATTGAAACGCCACTTGGAGACACATCGTATCCCACTTCACCAGGGATGTATCAATGAAACAAAACTGGGATCATTTGAACCCAGTCCTTTCTCTCCTCCCCGGCCCCTCCTCTGCCTCTCATGCCTTTCCGTTTGTTTCCTCCGTCTCCCTCACCGCCCCTGGCCTGTTCTCTCTCGCAGGTGAATAACACGAACCTGCAGGACGTGCGGCACGAGGAGGCGGTGGCCTCTCTGAAGAACACCTCCGACATGGTGTACCTGAAAGTGGCCAAGCCTGGCAACGTCCACCTCAACGACATGTACGCGCCCCCCGACTATGCCAGCAGTACGTACGCCAGCCTGCCAGCCTCAGCCCGGCTCCCAGGGGAGCACAGCTGTGCCACAGCGCCAGCGGCGGGAGGGGAAGGCCACAAGAACCCTTGGGGAAAGATGTAGGGGTTGAACAGCAGGGTCAAAGGAAGAGGGGCATGTGAGAGTGTGAAAGGGGATGGGAGGGTCTTGGGGCGCGGGGAGCCCCACAGAGTGCGGGGCACTGTAAGGAAATGTGCATTAGCCATGGGAACACCGGGCTCTTGCTCCCCTGTTGTATACGAGAGCAGCCGGGCCCAGGACTTCTGCTCCTGATTTTGTCTTTTCCTTCTCTACAGCCTTCTCAGCCTTGGCCGATAACCACATAAGCCATAACACCAGTCTGGGTTACCTCGGCAGTGTTGAGAACAAACCCACTTACCCAGCCCCCCCACAGGCGACCCCATCTAGGTACTCGCCCATCCCTCGACATATGATTGGGGAGGAAGACTTCACCAGGTGAGCAAGGGCCTGAGGATAGAGACAGCTCTGGGAGCTCTCCCCCTCCCTCCCTCTCTTCTTTTCCAAGGGATCTGTGGGTGGAGTGACAATGTTTATTGACCCAGTGAATCTGTCCCCAGGCCTAGGGCCACAGGTGCTGAGCTTCCTTGCAGCAGGTGCCAGCACAAAACCCCTATTTGTCAGTGGGTTTAGCATTCTTTAAAAGTCCCTGGGGCAGATTCTGCTCCCTCGGGCCTGTGGAAATCCTGAGGGATAAGTGCTAAGCTAGAGAGATCGCTTCAGTGGCTCTGACCCCATTCCCCATGTCTCTCCCATTCCCCTTTGACTCCTCTGTTCCTCTTTGAACTCTTTTGAGACTTAAGTGCTCCTACGTTTCTGATTCTTTGGTTTTCATTGCCTTTGCTCATTAAAATCCTGTAAATGCAAATCACATTTATGGTGGAATCCCACACGGGCAATTCAAGCCGTTCCCCCGCTCAGAGCCCAGGGCCGCTCCCCACCAGTGCACTGAAACCTGGAGATGATGCTGAGGTCCTTTGGGAAGATAGTGGTGTAAAAATGTTGGCAGCCCAAGTACATCTCTTCATCCTGGGCCACGCATGCGTCTCTGCTTTGAGAGTCCTGGGTCTTCAGAGGGCTCCGCTGCCATCTGTTCATGCACCAGGGATTCTGCCAATGCTGTAAGCTCTCCTGCTTCCTGCATGTCACTCGGAGGTTCCTCGCGCTCATTAACATCATACCCAGAGCAATTCAGCTGGGTTCCAAGTGGTGCCAACTCTTGCCTCTCTCGCAGTGGAGCAAGGAGCAGAAATGGGTCTTGGGTGAATTTGAAGTAGGAGGCAAAGCTCTTTGAGGCAGAGAAAGACAAAGGGCTTTAGTCACTGTTACTGTGATTTGCTACTCTCTGTCTTCAGCATACAGCTGGGGTTGGTTCAGGGTTAGAACTGACTTTAGTGTTTGGTAACAGCAAGGCTACAATTGGCTTTAGGGTTGGGGTGATGGCAGGGTTAGGACCGGCTCGGGGCAAGGGTGGGGGTGAGGGCGGGGTTAGGACTGGCTCGGGATGGGGGTGAGGGCAGGGTTAGGACCGGTTCGGGGCAAGGGTGGGG